>NC_134835.1:21872553-22176581 GCF_004210375.1 Tachypleus tridentatus
CGACCCTCAGATTACGAGTCGCACGCCTCAACACGCTTGGCCATGCCGGGCCCAACGTTGTAAGAGTCATACATAGTGTGAGTCAATTATTGACGCCAAGTTACTCGATTCTACTGTATTTTCGATGTTTCCTCAAGTTTGTATTGTTACACTCAAACGTCATTGCGTAGTTTACAGAAAGTTTGAGGGCCTCAATGAACAATTTATAAATATATGGGCTACCAACCAACTGTGAGCTAGATTGAGAAAAATTGTTCTTTTCTCAGAAAATTAGTCAATGAGAGAAAACGTGAAGTTAGCTGGTGTGAATAATTAACCATATCGAGCGATATGATAAAGTTAGTTTCAAAGTTTAATAAATATAATAATTTGTATTGTAAAAGGAGGATCTATATTAATTGAACCATTCTCTGTGGGTTTTGATGAGAAATAGACATTTTTTTAAAGTTATGATATACAACTGTTGTAACCCATGTTGTAACTCAGTAAGTTACTGAGTGAATAATTTACTAATAGTACTGTGTGAGTAAAAAATAAGTACTGTGAGAAAAATAGTTTATATTGTCAATTATATTCTTAAGTAATTGAATCAGCCAGAAATGGATATTTGAAAATAAACATTAATTATTTAGAGTTTTGGATACAACTGTGATATTTCATGGTGTAAATAATTTTTGTACATACGTTTGTCTTGTTTTGAAGAGATTATTATTTAAAACAAAAACTGGTAGTTGACTAAAAACAGGAGTCTACCAAAGGTTACATGGGGTTAACAGACAAATGGGTAAAGAAATGTTATATTTGTTATAAAATATGTAACGTTGCGAAAGAACGGAAGTCCATTACCAACAAGCAACAGCAGAAATCTCAGTATAAAGCTGCTATAGCAACTTCTATAGATGGTGTTGTTAAGAAACTAGAAAGTTTGACTGTCAGCATAGATGCTTGGATTTAGGTAATGTTTAAAAAATATTTTCTCATAAAAATAACTGTATAAATTGCAATACAAGTAGAATAGTTAGCGTCCATTGAAACTCTATTATTGTTTAAATTGTTATTGAAAACATATAATTATTATAAATACCGAAACTTAATATATCTTTTATGATTTTGGGTTAAAGTTTCTTTCTTCCGATACTGTGAAACAATAACACAATTGTTCAATTAATGAATTTATAATGGAAATTGAACCTTTTAACAGAATTGTGGAGAACAATGTAGTAACGTCAATTGTTGGTCCACTATTTACTTGTACAACATAACTTGACCATTCTAACCACTTACTGTTGTATATACTTACAAAAAAAAAATCACTTGACCCTTCCAACCCTTTCCGTTGTTTCAATTAACAATAACGTTTTCTACCTAGAAAATGAGAACCAAACGACAGAAAGATTAAAGGTAAACAAAACCATAACGCTATCTTCAAACCTATTTCTAATAATAGAACAAAAATTTAAGTGGACAAAGTCAAATCCCCTAGTGACCCAGCGTCATGTCTGCTGAATTAAAACGATGGAATCAGGTTTCAAAGTCAAATAAAACTTAAATGAACGTCGTAGTTGTAATTGGCATAAAATAATGATACATTAAATATATTTTTATTCATAAATACTTTGAGTTAGTAATTGACCATTGTCGAGAAACTTTGTAGTTAAGCACAAAACTACACAACGTGTTCTGACCATTACATGTATCGAAACCTGATTTTTAGCGTTGTAATGCAGACATACCACTGTGCTGCTAGGGAATGTGTCGAAAAACATGTAACTTTTTTATATGCACACAGTGAAACTATTAATCACTTTTCCCCATATTTGTTGATGTTTAAAAGTATATGATTACTTTTCGATGCTAAATGTATACAATTATTATAGTTTCAATGTTGATGATACAATAGAACTACAGTTCTTTTCAAATCAGACCGTTGATTCCTTGCACCATTCGCTACATTAATTAAACGAGTTAAACTGTATTAAGTTTGGGAGCTTGCAACAATCAAATCAATTAAGGAATCGGCGCATTGAGGTAGCAAGGTAGCTATAGAAGTAATCAAGATAAATGAGACATTTGATTGGTGCGTTAAGGTCTTTGTGAATCATGACAGAATCTTAGAGTTCCACGGTGAGAGTGAATATTTTATACTAGTTATACCAGTCTCTCACGTGAGGTTCTAAAAGTAGTAAATGCTTAGAACTGAATCATGTAATAATGCCAACTGGTTTTGTTGCACTTGGTTGAACAAGGTACAAGAATGACCTTTAAGAATACTGTGGCTGCTGCACGTAACACAATCATATTCCTGTTACACCCTTGTGCAAATTAATTGAAAGAAATGGTCATTTTACAATATTTTCAGCATGGCGGCCGGTGTTGGCTCGATGGACCCGCTGATACTTTAATACTTTAATACTCATTTTTTTCACACAGACGGCGTAATTAGCTATGTTTTGCAGTACGGTCGATCTATTTTTGGGATATATGACGAAATTTTGAGGAATATTACGCCATTCGAAATTGCGTTAGACTTTCTTCAAAATGAGGCTATTTGTTTTACTGCTAATCAGTCGTCTTTTAACCATCATACACAATGGACGTGACTCTAGAAAGCGTACAAAGATTGTGACACTGCACTAGTACACCGGCATGACTTACAAGGAAATCGCGGACGTTGTTGGTGTTAGCCTATCGACAGTCAGCGCTGTAATCCATGCCAAGGTGAGTACCGGATCTATCAGTCGAAACGTAAAGAAAGATGTAGCTGAAAAAGGAAAACAACGCCAAGAGACGACGCTTACGTGGTAAGGGGAGTGTGTGAAAGATTAAGGGGAAAATAAGCGACGCCATAAAAAGAGATTTTGAGGTCAAAGGAATAAAATCAGCTCTTCAACGGTTCGTCGTAGGCTTCTTGATCGAAGGGCACCAGTCAAAAACAACTTCTTATCAACTCAATGACAAAACAACGGTATCAATGGGGTCTGAAATACAAGAACTGCATGCAAGAAACGTGGAGGAAGGTGTTATTCAGTGACGAGACTCATTTCTTCGTTACAGGGTCAAAGAAGTCTGCATGTTCGCAGATCTCAGATGAGAAACTTCGAGAATCTCACATCAATCAGTTCGTAAAACATCCCTTCTACATATCGTAGAAGGTATAATGCAGAACCACAGTACGTCGAAGTTTTACAGAAAATAGTCGTTCCAGAATTGAAAGAAAGATTTCCTGATTGGTTTGGCATTTTTCAGCAAGATCTGGCTCCGTACCACACATCGAAACTTGTGAAGAATTTTATGACTACAACGCGAATAAAGGTGCTGGACTGACCTGGAAACTCTACGGACTTAAATCTTATTGAAGATCTTTGGGCGATTTGTAACGAAAGACTTCGGGCAAAGACTGTACTACGCAAGATAAGCTAGTGAGACCATAACTGAGGTGTAGTACCGCGATCCAAAAATTAGCAAAGATTGTAGTCAACTTGTGGACTCGATACCAAAGCGGATTAATGATCTGCTGAAATATAAAGGCGGTCAAATCATGTATTAATTTGTAATTTTTGGATTCTCAGAAATAAAACGCAAAAAAATTGAAAAAATCGTAATTTTCCGTCTTGTTTCAATTAATTTGCACAAGAGTGTACATACGTGCAATGTGCAGTCAAGTCCTGGCCTTCTAGATAACCAAAAACCCATACAAAGGTAAGTCATTGTGACTGACGTCAATACAAACATACACGAATGTAATACAAGTATTTTCTTTCGAAGAATGAAATTGTCATGAATATTTGGTTATCTGCTGTCTCTACTGAGGGGAATTTATCCCCTGATTTTAGAAATTTAAACCTAAAGATATACTGCTGTGTCATCGCAGGACATCATGAATATTAATACTAGAACGACAAGAGATTCGAGAACAGGAATAATTTTTTATACAGATCAAACAATCCTACCTAAAACAATAGCCCACAGTTATTATTATATATATTTAGGCTGGTACTGAAATATAGTATTGATATATAAACTTTTGTTAATTTGTGAACAACTTGAAATTTAATAACCGTGTTTGTCCTTATATTTTACCATTTTACTGTAAATCTGGATTAGTAGTTAACTGATAGGAAAATAAACTTTTGTTGTAAACTGTGAGTGTTGCCTCATTTTAACACATTAATTACATATTTATCATCAACACATATTTCCGAAACTGTAATTATATATAGCAGCCTGTAGCCTATAGTAGTCTGCTTGTTTCATGAAAAGTGTGATTATTTGGACAGAATCATGCATTAAAATATATTTACTGGTATATGATCTATAAAATATAAATGTAAATGTATCGTAAGGCTACAATTCAAGCGTTGCCCCGTTAAACAATTAGATCTAGATTCTAGGCCTAATGGCCCGACATAACATCATAGTTAGAGCGTTCAATTCGTAATATGAGAGGAATGGATTCGAATCCCCGTCACATCAAACATGATCGTTCTTTGAGCCGTGGTGGCGTTATAATGTGACAATTAATCCCAATATTCTTTCGTAAAGACTAGCCTAAGAGTTGGCGATGGGTGGTAAAACCCAGCTGTCTTCTCTCTTGTCTTAAACTATTAAATTAGAGACGGCTAGCGTGGATAGCTCTCGTGTAGCTTTGGACGAAATTTCCCCAAACAAACAATAACACTAATATATCTGATAAACGTTACAAAAAAATTAACAAATAAGTAGTTTTTCTTTGAGTATAGAACAATATCTTCCCACATTAAATATTTCTAACCAAGTAAACATGGTTATATAGAACTCGTGTGTTTAACAGTTTTTGTACCAGTTCTTTAACTTCGACTGGATTATGAAAACTAATGCGTCTGATTACGTGCACCCAGCCTGTTACAAGGCATCTAAACTTTGTGTGCTATCAAAATTAAACACTGAAATTTAGGTAACTGAAAATATCTGGGTGTTATGTGTCGGGTATATCCATAACTGTTTTTATGTAAAAAAGACTGACGAAACAGCAGCTAAATCTGTGGACAGAGCTGACATTTATCCTGTACTGACAGTTCATTTAAATCCTCAGTCAAGGCAGTGAACAAAATGTTTTCCTGCACACAAAACGTTACAGAATTCCATTTGCTCCAAAAATAGAAAGTAACCTCCTGGGGTTTAAACCAATCATTGTATCTGACATTGAAGATAATGAAGGTTATGTTTTCATCCCAGTGTGTTTATCTGTGGGTGTTTCTCAGCACGATTTATCATAAACAGCTGAATGGATATGGCCGAAATTTGATATACTTTGGGTCAAGATTACAGCCATATCCGTTAACATGGGGATAGATTTTTTATACTTCTTTGCTTTATAACTGTATAACTTTATACATGTGTAGTATTATTCCTCATTGTTTTGCCACACTGGTTTAAGTCTGTTGATAACCACGGACATACAAAGGTATTTTCTAATTTTATGAGGGTCGAATTTGATCAATGTGGCAAAACATCTTTCCTAAACTCTCTACAGATGTCGCCACTTGTAACCGGCAAAATTCAAGAGCTATGAAGCTTTTAAAATACGAATATCTGCTAAATCGACGTTAGCTACTAGGGTTGAAAGGTGTACCTTAGTCATCGAAAACTATGTGAAAATCTAAAGAGTTGACGCAGTTTTCGTTACCCACTACAAGACAAATTAAAAGTTTGGATAACAGAGTGAAGAGGTTAGGGAGCAAGCACCTTTCAACTGATCACACACCCCCTGAAAAACATTCAAACACAATGACATTTAGAAAACCCTTGAAAAAACACGGCTATTCATTGAAACTTCGTAAAATTATCAAGCCATATGTAAGCTAGAGTCCTGATTATATAATTTTATATCGCTATCAATTTACCTGTGTAACATTTGAGTTCATTTAACTACTTTAAAAGTAATTATTTAAGGCTGGTAATTTAAGCATGAGTAAACCATTATTAGTACGCATGCGTAAGCTATTATGCAGTTAACCACTACTAAACTATATGGCGCTTTATGTATTTACTTTATAATTAACTCACATAACTCTTCTTAGCCTCCGTCATATACCAGTATTGTTCATAATAATATGGAATGTTTACTTTCCGGTACTCTTTCCTCAAATTTACAAAGAATGGCTAACTAACTTCATTTTAACTTTGTGTGTATTAGAAAATCCTATATGTTATGTAAAAATGCAAAATTCTTTACGATATGGGGCTCACACTGGTCTACTGTTTGTTCGGAATCGAAATGTAAAAATGCAGCAAAGAACACACGACAACTTAGTCACAGAAAGACAAACAAAAGTCACAACGGTAACTTTGCATTTACAAAATGATTCAATTGGCTGATCGGTCGGTTGTTTAGCGTGCAACTGCACAATCGATATTGAAATTCAATTTTTAGCATTGTTGGTCTGGTAACTTCTTGTTAGATAGAGGAGGGGACAATATGATTCGAACACCACTTGTAATGATGGCCCGTTTGATGCTGATTTTAGATATTTTGTGGTGACAAACACGCTAAGTTAGCATTGGATCAAAGAACTCTATCCTATTAATGGTCTAAATCTACAATTAACCATCAATCAAATAGTTAGACAGTCCGCTTTCTCTGTGAATCCAAGTTAGAGGCCAGGAATATGTTTATAAATTGAAAACTTAGTAATAGTATATTTAGACTGGTTGTTGTTTTGAATTAAGCACAAAGCTACACCATGGACTATCTGTGCTCTGCCCAAAACGGGTATCGAAACCCGGTTTTTAGCGTTGTAAGTCTGCAGACATACCGCTGAGCCACTGGGGGACATTTAGATTGGAAGAAGATAATAATGTTTGTTCTGTAAATTGGTTTTGATGTAAAACTGAAAAATAAAATTCCTACCGAGGCTCGAAAAAATATAATATTGTTAGAACTGTGATATAGAACTGAGAGAAAATATTGCTACTGAGGCCGTAAAGGGATAATAATGTTGGAATTGTAGTGTAGAACTGGTACACAGAAGATTTTTACTGAAAATGGAAAAACATAATATTGTTAAAGCTGAAATGTAAAACTCTTTGGTTTGTTGTGAAATTCGCGCAAAGTAACAAGTGGGCTATCCTTGCTATATAAATATTATCTGTAATATAAGAATTCTTACGTACAACCAAAGTAAAAAGACACTTCATAAAGAAATCTTAAAGTGACAATAGCTTTAGAGACAAAATCCAAACACATGTCATTACCTAGGCTGCAGAGGAGCCATTAAATCAGACAAGTAAATGTTCAACAATTATTTTTAGGATATGCAGGAAGGACTTGAGGGTGTATGAATAAACTAACAATAGTTGCTTGACAGAAATAGAGAATATAATTAAAGCAAGAATCTTTGGGTTCACTGTGTCCAACTGCTTTCCATAAGTAACCAGACCTGCTGATGCAGTGCTGGAAAACAATATTGTTATTGTGACTAAATGAGGTTAATTATGTGAGGACTACTGTAAGGTCACGAAGTGTTGCAAAAGCTGTGCAAGATCGTTATGTTTGTTAACTCGACCCGCTAGAGCTGTTAGAGATGTGCACCGTTGAAATCAATCAATCTTTGGCCCATGTTGCGTTGTTACGGTTGCGCGGCCTTTTATAATTAAATGTTTTAAATATTTCAGATTATGAAAGAACTACGTACTTGATGAAGAAAATTTCTTATTTTGTAACAGAATTCTCCTACCGCGTTTAGGATCTGCCACAGAACCAGTTTCAAACGCAAAACAAATCTAAGCAATCAAAGATCTTATAGCATACCCACAACACGCTATATCCTGTGTCCACTGATTTTTAGTATTATCAATGTGAAGACTTATCCTGTTTCACTGGGAGGCAGTCAATCCGAGAAAAATATATCTTATTAAAAATGTTTCGTTTTATGAGGAAATTTTATGAAAGAAAAAAAGAAATAACAACAGAAAAAGAGGACTTACTTTGTCGACCAAATATAAGTAACTGTTTAAAGATGTAATTTTTTTCATGTTGGTATTCTATTCGGTAGAGGTCTCTTCTTGCGCTCAGTAAAATGACAAGAAACAGTGGAATCCAGCTGGAAAATCTACACAACTACTTAGTGAACTTGGGCGCTCTATATTGTGCTGCATGCACCCATTGCTTAAAAAACCAAAACATTTTTGCCAACTGCGCAACAATTGAATTGTTTCAACGAGCACCTGCTAGTTATTACATAAACATCTGTTAGTTAAACATGAACATAATTTTAATATAATCGTAGTAAAGATGGTACTTGACCAACATTTAGCACCTTATGTAGAGGAAGACTTGTAGTGATGAGGAGGAATTAGAACAAAATAACTTTAAAACCAACTAATTCAAAATCTCAGCAATAATTTAAAATATATACAGCAGTTATAACAAATTTGAAAATTTCGGACATTAAACTTGTTGACATCATCATCTCATCTTAGTTACGTTCAGTAATGTAAGTTATATCCATAGTAAGTCGTGGCAACTCCTCTTGTCTCCTGTTAAAACAACAAAAAGTATTTTTTATGACAATTTATATGGAAAACATACCTAATTTTTACTAAAAGTCTGCTGCGAAAGTTACATAAGGGATTGAAAATGCTAAATAATAATTACTTATGCAACATGTTATAAATGGTAGAAAATTACAACAAATTCTTACGCTTGTAAAACACGATAAATAATTGTGAATGTGTATTCGGTTCTGATTAATGAACGTTTTTCATAATGAATCTTTCTGCCTGTGAAACATAACACTGATATTTTGTTTAAGTAGATTCAACTTTGGTCATAAATTTGATAGTGCAATGTCGAATGCTTTTTACCGCAATCATTACAAGTAATATTTGTTGATCATATTTGCATGGCATGCGAATTGTTATATTATGATATTTTGTCAAAAAAAAGAAAATAACAGATGAAAAATTATGAAAAAAGTTAAAAGTATTGTTTCAATGGGCGATTCCTATAAAATATTCTATGATAAAACAGATTGGCCAAGGGTGAGTTTAAATGTGATATGTACACCAGGAGATTTTTCTACATTTAAAATTTAAAGAAAAGTGTGTTAAAATTCTATATGGTAGACACTGTTTGGTTTGAGATTCTGTATGTGAGTTGTTCAGAAGACGAAACCCAAAGAAAAGTTTTGTGAAAAGTTGTAAAAGAATGATTTTAAATATAAATTTGTACTAAGTAGTAAAATATTATAGATAAAAAGATCATTTCTGGAACAAAACACTATTTAATAAGTAGGTGTTACTTTAAGTATATTACTTCAATAACCAGTTAACTGTTTTTTGTATGCTGGTATTTTGTTTTACGTTCATTAGTTTCTAAAAACTTTTCAACTTAATAAGTATATGACATTAAACTGATCACTTTGAGTGATATACTAAGTAAGTATATGACATTAAACTGATCACTTTGAGTGATATACTAAGTAAGTATATGACATTAAACTGATCACTTTGAGTGATATACTAAGTATATGATATTAAACTGATCACTTTGAGTGATATACTAAGTATATGATATTAAACTGATCACTTTGAGTGATATACTAAGTAAGTATATGATATTAAACTGATCACTTTGAGTGATATACTAAGTAAGTATATGACATTAAACTGATCACTTTGAGTGATATACTAAGTAAGTATATGACATTAAACTGATCACTTTGAGTGATATACTAAGTAAGTATATGACATTAAACTGATCACTTTGGTGATATACTAAGTAAGTATATGATATTAAACTGATCACTTTGAGTGATATACTAAGTATATGATATTAAACTGATCACTTTGAGTGATATACTAAGTATATGATATTAAACTGATCACTTTGAGTGATATACTAAGTAAGTATATGATATTAAACTGATCACTTTGAGTGATATACTAAGTAAGTATATGATATTAAACTGATCACTTTGAGTGATATACTAAGTAAGTATATGACATTAAACTGATCACTTTGAGTGATATACTAAGTAAGTATATGATATTAAACTGATCACTTTGAGTGATATACTAAGTAAGTATATGACATTAAACTGATCACTTTGAGTGATATACTAAGTAAGTATATGACATTAAACTGATCACTTTGAGTGATATACTAAGTAAGTATATGATATTAAACTGATCACTTTGGTGATATACTAAGTAAGTATATGACATTAAACTGATCACTTTGAGTGATATACTAAGTATATGACATTAAACTGATCACTTTGAGTGATATACTAAGTATATGATATTAAACTGATCACTTTGAGTGATATACTAAGTAAGTATATGACATTAAACTGATCACTTTGAGTGATATACTAAGTAAGTATATGACATTAAACTGATCACTTTGAGTGATATACTAAGTAAGTATATGATATTAAACTGATCACTTTGAGTGATATACTAAGTATATGATATTAAACTGATCACTTTGAGTGATATACTAAGTATATGACATTAAACTGATCACTTTGAGTGATATACTAAGTAAGTATATGATATTAAACTGATCACTTTGAGTGATATACTAAGTAAGTATATGACATTAAACTGATCACTTTGAGTGATATACTAAGTATATGACATTAAACTGATCACTTTGAGTGATATACTAAGTATATGATATTAAACTGATCACTTTGAGTGATATACTAAGTATATGACATTAAACTGATCACTTTGAGTGATATACTAAGTAAGTATATGATATTAAACTGATCACTTTGAGTGATATACTAAGTAAGTATATGATATTAAACTGATCACTTTGAGTGATATACTAAGTAAGTATATGACATTAAACTGATCACTTTGAGTGATATACTAAGTAAGTATATGATATTAAACTGATCACTTTGAGTGATATACTAAGTATATATGACATTAAACTGATCACTTTGAGTGATATACTAAGTAAGTATATGACATTAAACTGATCACTTTGAGTGATATACTAAGTAAGTATATGACATTAAACTGATCACTTTGAGTGATATACTAAGTATATGACATTAAACTGATCACTTTGAGTGATATACTAAGTATATGATATTAAACTGATCACTTTGAGTGATATACTAAGTAAGTATATGACATTAAACTGATCACTTTGAGTGATATACTAAGTAAGTATATGATATTAAACTGATCACTTTGAGTGATATACTAAGTATATGACATTAAACTGATCACTTTGAGTGATATACTAAGTAAGTATCACTTTGAGTGATATTAAACTGATCACTTTGAGTGATATACTAAGTAAGTATATGATATTAAACTGATCACTTTGATATACTAAGTAAGTATATGACATTAAACTGATCACTTTGAGTGATATACTAAGTATATGACATTAAACTGATCACTTTGAGTGATATACTAAGTATATGACATTAAACTGATCACTTTGAGTGATATACTAAGTATATGATATTAAACTGATCACTTTGAGTGATATACTAAGTATATGACATTAAACTGATCACTTTGAGTGATATACTAAGTAAGTATATGACATTAAACTGATCACTTTGAGTGATATACTAAGTAAGTATATGACATTAAACTGATCACTTTGAGTGATATACTAAATAAGTATATGATATTAAACTGATCACTTTGAGTGATATACTAAGTATATGATATTAAACTGATCACTTTGAGTGATATACTAAGTATATGATATTAAACTGATCACTTTGAGTGATATACTAAGTAAATGACATTAAACTGATCACTTTGAGTGATATACTAAGTAAGTATATGATATTAAACTGATCACTTTGAGTGATATACTAAGTAAGTATATGACATTAAACTGATCACTTTGAGTGATATACTAAGTAAGTATATGACATTAAACTGATCACTTTGAGTGATATACTAAGTATATGACATTAAACTGATCACTTTGAGTGATATACTAAGTATATGACATTAAACTGATCACTTTGAGTGATATACTAAGTAAGTATATGACATTAAACTGATCACTTTGAGTGATATACTAAGTAAGTATATGACATTAAACTGATCACTTTGAGTGATATACTAAGTAAGTATATGATATTAAACTGATCACTTTGAGTGATATACTAAGTATATGATCATTAAACTGATCACTTTGAGTGATATACTAAGTATATGATATTAAACTGATCACTTTGAGTGATATACTAAGTAAGTATATGATATTAAACTGATCACTTTGAGTGATATACTAAGTAAGTATATGACATTAAACTGATCACTTTGAGTGATATACTAAGTAAGTATATGACATTAAACTGATCACTTTGAGTGATATACTAAGTAAGTATATGACATTAAACTGATCACTTTGAGTGATATACTAAGTAAGTATATGATATTAAACTGATCACTTTGAGTGATATACTAAGTATATGATATTAAACTGATCACTTTGAGTGATATACTAAGTATATGACATTAAACTGATCACTTTGAGTGATATACTAAGTATATGACATTAAACTGATCACTTTGAGTGATATACTAAGTATATGATATTAAACTGATCACTTTGAGTGATATACTAAGTAGTATATGACATTAAACTGATCACTTTGAGTGATATACTAAGTAAGTATATGATATTAAACTGATCACTTTGAGTGATATACTAAGTAAGTATATGATATTAAACTGATCACTTTGAGTGATATACTAAGTAAGTATATGACATTAAACTGATCACTTTGAGTGATATACTAAGTAAGTATATGACATTAAACTGATCACTTTGAGTGATATACTAAGTAAGTATATGACATTAAACTGATCACTTTGAGTGATATACTAAGTATATGACATTAAACTGATCACTTTGAGTGATATACTAAGTATATGATATTAAACTGATCACTTTGAGTGATATACTAAGTAAGTATATGACATTAAACTGATCACTTTGAGTGATATACTAAGTAAGTATATGACATTAAACTGATCACTTTGAGTGATATACTAAGTAAGTATATGATATTAAACTGATCACTTTGAGTGATATACTAAGTATATGACATTAAACTGATCACTTTGAGTGATATACTAAGTAAGTATATGATATTAAACTGATCACTTTGAGTGATATACTAAGTAAGTATATGACATTAAACTGATCACTTTGAGTGATATACTAAGTATATGACATTAAACTGATCACTTTGAGTGATACTACTAAGTATATGATATTAAACTGATCACTTTGAGTGATATACTAAGTATATGACATTAAACTGATCACTTTGAGTGATATACTAAGTAAGTATATGACATTAAACTGATCACTTTGAGTGATATACTAAGTAAGTATATGATATTAAACTGATCACTTTGAGTGATATACTAAGTATATGACATTAAACTGATCACTTTGAGTGATATACTAAGTAAGTATATGATATTAAACTGATCACTTTGAGTGATATACTAAGTAAGTATATGACATTAAACTGATCACTTTGAGTGATATACTAAGTAAGTATATGACATTAAACTGATCACTTTGAGTGATATACTAAGTATATGACATTAAACTGATCACTTTGAGTGATATACTAAGTATATGACATTAAACTGATCACTTTGAGTGATATACTAAGTATATGATATTAAACTGATCACTTTGAGTGATATACTAAGTAAGAATATGACATTAAACTGATCACTTTAAGTGATATACTAAGTAAGTATATGACATTAAACTGATCACTTTGAGTGATATACTAAGTAAGTATATGATATTAAACTGATCACTTTGAGTGATATACTAAGTAAATATATGATATTAAACTGATCAATTTTACATCCCAATTTCTTTCCTTCGCTTTCAAATAATTTCATACAGAGGAAACCTAAGTTCTGGATTATAAACCTGCTGTAATTTCAAACAAGGGTTAAGTAAATCTCATACACTGGCTACTGAAATGTGGACCAAGATGTCTTTACACTTTCTGCATAATAATTCTAACATTGATAGTACTTCACTTCCTCCTTGGGTAGAAGAAAAAATAGCAGACTTGTAAACATGTTTGAAAACTCGTATAATCTGATAAGGATAACTTCATAGATGTCGCCATCAATTGACTGATATGTGTTTGCGCAATACAAAACAATCTCGATAATTGTATATATTTTGTAACTAACCTATCGTGGATCACTAAGGTGTTTAGGTATTTACGTGTTTCTCGTATGCAAGTCAGAAGGATGTACACTGTGGTTTATAAATTTTCTATGTTTATTTTACTTTCAATATCCTAAGTTAAACCCATTGTAAATAAAGCTGGAATCTCCATTCGTCTTTGCGCAGCGCGCCGTATTGCCAGCTTTTACATTAATGTTCAAGGCATCCATTTTGAATTTCAAAATAGGACTATTCCTTCCAGTTAGATTTTATCCAGAGTGTAGGGTACTTCCTTCCAGTTTCTTCTCATCCATTGTGTAGGGCTCTTTATTCTAGGCATTTCTCACTCGGAGTTTAGAACAGTTCCTTCCAGTTTCTCCTCATCCAGTGTGTAGGGTTCTTTCTTGTAGTCATTTCGCTCTCAGAATGTAGGACACTTCCAATTTCTTCTCATCCAGTGTGTAGGGTTCTTTCCTGCAGTCATTTATCACTCAGAGTGTACAACTATTCCTTCCAGTTTCTTAATCATCCAGTATGTAGGGTTCTTTCTTGTTGTCATTTCTCACTCAGAGTGTAGGGCACTTCCTATCAGTTTCTTCTCATCCAGTGTGTAGGGCTCTTTATTCTAGGCATTTCTCACTCGGAGTGTAGGACAGTTCCTTCAGTTTCTTCTCATCCAGTGTATAAGGCTCTTTATTCTAGGCATTTGTCACTCAGAGTTTAGGATAGTTCCTTGCAGTTTCTTCTTATCCAGTGTGTAGGGTTCTACCCTGTAGACATTTCTCACACAGAGTATAGGACACTTCCTTCCTGTTTCTTCTCATCCGATATGTAGTGTTCTTTCTTGTAGTCTTTTCTCACTCGGAAGTGTAAAGCACTTCCTTCCCATTCAGTGTGTAGCCTCTTTCTTGTAGTCATTTCTCTCTCAGAGTGTAGGGCACTCCCTTCCAGTTTCTTCTGATCCAAAATGTAGAGCTCTTTATTCTAGGCGTTTCTCACTCAGAGTGTAAAAAACGTCCTTCCAGTTTCTTCTCATCCAGTGTGCATGATTCCTTTTTGTAGTCATTTCTCACTCCGAGCGTAATACATCCTTCCAGTTTCTTCTCACCCAGTGTGTAGGGTTCTCACTTGTAGTAATTACTCACTCAGAGTGTAGGGCACTTCCTTCCAGCTTCTTCTCATCTGGAGTGTAGGGCTTTTTCTTCTAATCATTTGTCACTCAGAGAGCTGCATTCTTCGTTCCAGTTTCTTATCATCCAGTATGTAGTGCTCTTTCTTGCTGTCATTTCTCAATCAGAGAGTAAGGCACTTCCTTCCACTTTCTTCTCTTCCAGTGTATAGGGCTCTTTATCCTAGGCGTTCCTCACCAGGAGTGTAGGACAGTTCCTTCTCATCCAGAGTGTAGGGCTCTCTATTCTAGGCATTCCTCACTCGGAGATTAGTAAAGTTCGTTACAGTTTCTTCTAATCCAGTGTGTGGGGTTCTTTCTTGTAGTCGTTTCTCACTCCGAGTTTAGAGCACTTCCTTCCCGTTTCTTCTCATCCACTGTGTAGGGTTCTTTCTTGTAGTCATTTCTCTCTCAGACTGTAAAACACTTCCAGTTTCTTCTCATGCAGAGTGTAGGGTTCTTTCTTCCTGTAATTTCTAAATTAGAGTGTATGACAGTTCCTTCCTGTTTCTTCTCATTCAGTGTGAAATGTTTTTTCGTGTAGTCATTTTTCACTCGGAGTGTAGGACATTTTATTCCAGTATCTTCTCATCCAGTGTTTCAATTTCTTTCTTGTAACCTTTTCTCACTCAGAGTGCAAAGAAATTCCTTCCAGTTTCTTCTTATCCAGAGTGTAGGGCTCTTTATTCGAGGCATTTCTCACTCAAAGTGTAGAACTCTTCCAGTTTCTTATGATCCAGTGAGTAGGGTTCTTTCTTGTAGTCCTTTCTCACCCAGAGTGTAGGACAGTTCCTTCCAGGTTCCCCTTATCCACTGTGTAGGGTTCTTTCTTGTGGTCATTTCTCTCTCAGAGTGTTGGACAATTCCAGTTTTTTCTCACCCAGTGTGTAGGGATCTTTCTTGCAGTCATTTCTCACTCAGACTGTAGGGCACTTCCTTCCAGTTTCTTCTCTTCCAGTGTGTAGGGCTCTTTCTTCTAGGTGTTTCTCAGCCGGAGTGAAGGACAGTTCATTCCAGTTTCTTCTCATCCAGAGTGTAGGGCTCTTTATTTTAGGGATTTGTCATTCAGAGTGTAGTAAACGTCTTTCCAGTTTCTTCTCATTCAGTGTGTTGGGTTTTATCTTGTAGACAATTCTCACTCAGAGTGTAGAACTGTTTCTTCCAGTTTTTTCTCATCAAGTGTGTAGTGCTCATTCTTGTAGTCATTTTTCACTCGGAGTGTAGGACATTTTATTCCAGTATCTTCTCATCCAGTGTTTCAATTTCTTTCTTGTAACCTCTTCTCACTCAGAGTGCAAAGAAATTCCTTCCAGTTTCTTATCATCCAGTGAGTAGGGTTCTTTCTTGTAGTCCTCTCTCACCCGGAGTGTAGGACAGATCCTTCCAGTTTCCCCTCATCCACTGTGTAGGGTTCTTTCTTGTGGTCATTTCTCTCTCAGAGTGTTGGACAATTCCAGTTTCTTCTCACCCAGTGTGTAGGGATCTTTCTTGCAGTAATTTCTCATTCAGTGTGTAGGACACTTCCTTCCAGTTTCTTCTCATCCGGTATGTAGGGTTCTTTCTTGTAGTGATTTCTCACTCAGACTGTAGGACAGTTCCTTCCAATGTCTCCTCATCCAGTATGTAGTGCTTTCTCGCGTATTCATTTCTCACTCAGAGTGTAGTGCAAATTCTTCCAGTTTCTTCTCTTCCAATGTTTAGGGCTCTTTATTCTAGGTATTTCTCAATCGGAAATAGGACAGTTCCTTCCAGTTTCTTCTCATCCAGTGTGTAGGGTTCTTTCTTGTAGTCATTTCTCACTCAGACTGTAGGGCACTTCCTTCCAGTTTCTTCTCTTCCAGTGTGTAGGGCTCTTTCTTCTAGGCGTTTCTCAGCCGGAGTGAAGGACAGTTCATTCCAGTTTCTTCTCATCCAGAGTGTAGGGCTCTTTATTTTAGGGATTTGTCATTCAGAGTGTAGTAAACGTCTTTCCAGTTTCTTCTCATTCAGTGTGTTGGGTTTTATCTTGTAGACAATTCTCACTCAAAGTGTAGAACTGTTTCTTCCTGTTTCTTCTCATCCAGAGTGTAGGGCTCTTTCTTGTTGTCATTTCTCAGTGGGAGTGTTGGGCACTTCCAGTTTTTCTCATCCACTGTGAAGTGCTCATTCTTGTAGTCATTTTTCACTCGGAGTGTAGGACATTTTATTCCAGTATCTTCTCATCCAGTGTTTCAATTTCTTTCTTGTAACCTTTTCTCACTCAGAGTGCAAAGAAATTCCTTCCAGTTTCTTCTCATCCAGAGTGTAGGGCTCTTTATTTTAGGGATTTGTCATTCAGAGTGTAGTAAACGTCTTTCCAGTTTCTTCTCATTCAGTGTGTTGGGTTTCATCTTGCAGACAATTCTCACTCAGAGTGTAGAACTGTTCCTTCAAGTTTCTTCTCATCCAGAGTGTAGGGCTCTTTCTTGTTGTCATTTCTCAGTGGGAGTATTGGTCACTTCCAGTTTTTCTCATCCAGTGTGAAGTGCTCATTCTTGTAGTCATTTTCACTCAGAGTGTAGGACATTTTATTCCAGTATCTTCTCATCCAGTGTTTCAATTTCTTTCTTGTAACCTTTTCTCACTCGGAGTGCAAAGAAATTCCTTCCAGTTTCTTCTCATCCAGAGTGTAGGGCTCTTTATTCGAGGCATTTCTCACTCAAAGTGTAGAACTCTTCCAGTTTCTTATCATCCAGTGAGTAGGGTTCTTTCTTGTAGTCCTTTCTCACTCGGGTGTAGAACAGTTCCTTCCAGTTTCCCTCATCCACTGTGTAGGGTTCTTTCTTGAGGTCATTTCTCTCTCAGAGTGTTGGACAATTCCAGTTTCTTCTCACCCAGTGTGTAGGGATCTTTCTTGATGTAATTTCTCACTCAGAGTGTAGGACACTTCCTTCCAGTTTCTTCTCATCCAGTGTGTAGGGCTCTTTATTCTTGGCATTTCTTATTTAGAGTTTAAAGCACTTCTCTTACAGTTTCATCTCATCCGGTATGTAGGGTTCTTTCTTGTGGTCATTTCTCTCTCAGTGTTGGACAATTCCAGTTTCTTCTCATCCAGTGTGTAGGGTTCTTTCTTGTAGTCATTTCTCACTCAGACTGTAGGGCACTTCCTTCCAGTTTCTTCTCTTTCAGTGTGTAGGGCTCTTTCTTCTAGGCGTTTCTCAGCCGGAGTGAAAAGCAGTTCATTCCAGTTTCTTCTCATCCAGAGTGTAGGGCTCTTTCTTGTTGTCATTTCTCAGTTGGAGTGTTGGGCACTTCCAGGTTCTTCTCATCCAGTGTGTAGTGCTCATTCTTGTAGTCATTTTTCACTCAGAGAGTAGGGCACTTCCTTCCAGTTTCTTCTCTTTCATTGTGTAGGGCTCTTCATCCTAGGCGTTTCTCACCAGAAGAGTATTACAGTACCTTCCAGTTTTTTCTCATCCAGTGTGTAGGGTTCTTTCTTGTAATTATTTGTCACTTAGTGTGTAGGAACGTTCCTTCCAGTTTATTCTCATCCAGTGTGTAGTGCTCTTTCTTCTAGTCATTTCTCACTCAGAGGGTAGGGCACATCATTCCAGTTTCTTCTCAACCAGTGTGTAGAGTTTTTTCTTGCAGTCATCTGTCACTCAGAGTGTAGGACTCTTCGTTCCAGTTTCTTATCATCTAGTATATAGGTTTCTTTCTTGTAGTCATTTCTCACTCAGAGTGTAGGACAGTTCCTTCCAGTTTCTTCTTATTTAGTCTATGGGGTTCATTCTTATAGTAATTTCTCACTCAGTGTAGGACACTTCCTTCCAATTTCTTCTCCCCCAATGTGTAGGGTTCTTTCTTGTAGTTATTTCTCACTCAGTGTGTTGGACAGTTCCTTCCAGTTTCTTCTCATCCAGTGTGTAGGGTTCGTTCTTGTAGTTACTTCTCACTTAGACTGTATGGCACTTCCAGTTTCTTCTCATCCAGTGTGTAGTGCTCATTCTGGTTGTCATTTTTCACTCAAAGTGTAAAGCACTTCCTTCCAGTTTCATTCCACCCAGTGTTTAGGCCTATTTATTCTAGGTATTTCTCACTCAGAGTGTAGGACAGTTCCTTCCAGTTTCTTCTTATTTAGTGTATGGGATTCATTTTTGTAGTTATTTCTCACTCAAACAGTAGGGCACTTCCTTCCAGTTTCTTCTCATCCAGAGTGCAGGGCTCTTTATTCTAGGCATTTCTCACTCAGAGTGTAGGTCACGTTCTTCCAGTTTTTTCTCATTCAGTGTATAGGGCTTTTTATTTTAGGCGTTTCTCACCCGAAGTAATGGACAGTTCCTTCCAGTTTCTTCTCATCCAGTGTGTAGGGTTCTATCTTGTAGTCATTTCTCACTGAGAGTGTTGGACTGTTCATTTCAGTATCTTCTCATCCAGTATGTAGGTTTCTTTCTTGTAGTCATTTCTCACTCAGTGTGTAGGTTACTTCCTTCCAGTTTATTCTCTTCCATTGTGTCGGGCTCTTTATTCTAGGCGTTTCTCACTCGGAGTTTAGGACAGATCCTTCCAATTTCTTCCAATTCACTGTGTAGGGTTCTCTCTTGTAGTCATTTCTCACTTAGAGTATAGACACTTCCTTCCAGTGTCTTCTCATCCAGTGTGTAGTGTTCCTTCTTGTAGTCATTTCTCACTCGGAGAGTAGGACACTTCTTTTCAGTATCTTTTCATCCAGTGTTTAAAGTTCTTTCTAGTAGTCTTTTCCACTCGGAGTGTAGAGCACTTCCAGTTTCTTTTCATCCATTGTGTAGGGTTCTTTCTTGTAGTCATTTCTCACTCAGCGTGTAGGACAGTTCCTTCCAGTTATTCTCATCCAGAGTGTAGGGTTCTTTCTTGTAGTTATTTCTCACTCAGAATGTGGGAAACGTCCTTTCAGTTTTTCTCATACATTGTGTAGGGCACTTTATTCTTGGCATTTCTCACTCAGCATTTAGGACACTTCCTTCAATCCTCATCCAGGGTTCTTCTTTGTAGTCATTTCTCACTCAGAGTGTAGGACACTTCCTTCGAGTTTATTCTCATCCAGTGTGTAGGGCTTTTAATTCTTGGCATTTCTTAATCAGAATTTAGGGCACTTCTCTTCCAGTTTCTTCTCTTTCAGTGTGTAGGGCTCTTTATCCTAGGCGTTTCTCACCAGAAGAGTAGTACAGTACCTTCCAGTTTTTCTCATCCAGTGTGTAGGGTTCTTTCTTGTAATTATTTGTCACTTAGTGTGTAGGAACGTTCCTTCTAGTGCCTTCTCATCCAGTGTGTAGTGCTCATTTTTGTTGTCATTTCTCACTCAGACTGTAGGGCACTTCCTTCCAGTTTCTTCTCAACCAGTGTGTAGAGTCTTTTCTTGCAGTCATTTGTCTCTCAGAGTGTAGGACTCTTCGTTCCAGTTTCTTATCATCCAGTATGTAAGTTTCTTTCTTGTAGTCATTTCTCACTCAGAGTGTAGGACAGTTCCTTCCAGTTTCTTCTTATTTAGTGTATGGGGTTCATTCTTGTAGTAATTTCTCACTCAGATTGCAGGGCACTTCCAGTTTCTTCTCATCCAGAGTGTAGGGCTCTTTATTCTAGGCATTTCTCACTCAGAGTGTAGGTCACGTTCTTCCAGTTTCTTCTCTTCCAGTGTGTAGGGCTCTTTCTTCTAGACGTTTCTCACCCGAAGTGAAGGACAGTTCTTTCCATTTTCTTCTCATCCAGAGTGTAGGGATCTTTATTCTAGGTATTTCCCACTCAGAGTGTAGGTCACGTTCTTCCAGTTTCTTCTCCTTCAGAGTGCAGAGCTTTTTATTCTAGGCATTTCCCACTCAGAGTGTAGGTCACGTTCTTCCAGTTTTTTTCTCATTCAGTGTATAGGGCTTTTTATTCTAGGCGTTTCTCACCCAAAGTGAAGGACAGTTCCTTCCAGTTTCTTCTCATCCAGTGTGTAGGGTTCTATCTTGTAGTCATTTCTCACTGAGAGTGTTGGACTGTTCATTTCAGTATCTTCTCATCCAGTGTGCAGGGATCTTTCTTGTAGTCATTTCTCACTCCGAGTGTAGAGCACTTCCTTCCAGTTAATTCTAATCCAGTGTGTAGGGTTCTTTCTTGTAGTTATTTCTCACTCAGAATGTAGGTCACGTTCTTCCAGTTTTTTCTCATTCAGTGTATACGGCTTTTTTATTTTAGGCGTTTCTCACCCGAAGTAATGGACAGTTCCTTCCAGTTTCTTCTCATCCAGTGTGTAGGGTTCTTTCTTCTAGGCATTTCTTACTCAGATTGTATGTAGGACAGTTCCTTCCTGTTTCTTGTCATCCAGCGTGTAGAGCTTTTTATTCTAGGTATTTGTCACTCGGAGATAAGGACAGTTCCTTCCAGTTTCTTCTCATCCAGTGCGTAGGGTTCTTTCTTGTAGTCATTTCTCACTCGGAGTCTAGGACAGATTTTGCAGTTTCTTCTCATCCAGTGTGTAATGTTTTTTCTTGTAGTCATTTCTCACTCAGAGTGTAGGACAGTTCTTTCCAGTTTCTTCCCATTGAGTGTGTTTGGTTCTTTCTTGTAGTTATTTCTCACTCAGAGTGTAGGGCACGTCCTTTCAGTTTCTTCTCATGTACTGTGAATTGCTCTATATTTTAGGCATTTCTTAATCAGAGTGTAGGGCACTTTCTACCAGTTAATTCTTATCCAGTGTGTAGGGTTCTTTCTTGTAGTTATTTCTCACTTAGTGTGTAGGACAGTTCCTTCCAGTTTCTTCTCTTCCAGTGTGTAATGTTTTTTCTTGTAGTCATTTCTCACTCGGAGTGTAGGACATTTCCTTCCAGTATCTTCTCATCCAGAGTGTAGGGCTCTATATTCGAGGCATTTCTCACTCAAAGTGTAGGGCACTTCCAGTTTCTCATCATCGAGTGTGCAGTGCTGTTTCTTCTAGTCATTTCTCACTCAGAGTGCAGGGCACTTCCTTCCAGTTTCTTCTCTTCCAGTGTGTAGGGCTCTTTATTCTAGGCTTTTCTCACCCGGAGTGTAGGAGAGTTCCTTCCAGTTTCTTTTCATCCAGTGAGTAGGGTTCTTTCTTGTAGTCATTTCTCACTCAGAGTGTATGGCACTTCTTTCCAGTTTCTTCTCTTCCAGTGTGTAGGGCTCTTTGCTCTAGGCTTTTCTCACCCGGAGTGTAGGACAGTTCCTTCCAGTTTCCCCTCATCCACTGTGTAGGGTTCTTTCTTGAGGTCATTTCTCTCTCAGAGTGTTGGACAATTCCAGTTTCTTCTCATCCAGTGTGTAGGGTTCTTTCTTGTAGTCATTTCTCACTCAGACTGTAGGGCACTTCCTTCCAGTTTCTTCTCAGCCGAAGTGAAAAACAGTTCATTCCAGTTTCTTCTCATTTAGAGTGTAGGGCTCTTTATTTTAGGGATTTGTCATTCAGAGTGTAGTAAACGTCTTTCCAGTTTCTTCTCATTCAGTGTGTTGGGTTTTATCTTGTAGACATTTCTCACTCAGAGTGTAGAACTGTTCCTTCCAGTTTCTTCTCATCCAGAGTGTAGGGCTCTTTCTTGTTGTCATTTCTCAGTTGGAGTGTTGGGCACTTCCAGTTTCTTTTCACCCAGTGTATATGGATCTTTCTTGTATTAATTTCTCACTCAGAGTGTAGGACACTTCCTTCCAGTATCTTCTCATCCAGAGTGTAGGGCTCTATATTCGAGGCATTTCTCACTCAAAATGTAGGGCACTTCCAGTTTCTCATCATCGAGTGTGTAGTGCTGTTTCTTCTAGTCATTTCTCACTCAGAGTTCAGGGCACTTCCTTCCAGTTTCTTCTATTCCAATGTTTAGGGCTCTTTCTCCTAGGTATTTCTCACTCGGAGATTAGGACAGTTCCTTCCAGTTTCTTCTCATCCAGTGTGTAGGGTTCTATCTTGTAGTCATTTTTCACTAAGAGTGTAGGACACTTCCTTCCAGTTTCTTCTCATCTAATGTGTAGGGTTCTTTCTTGTAGTGATTTCTCTCTCCGAATTTAGAACACTTCCTTCCAGTTTCTTCTCATCCAGAGTGTAGGACTCTTTATTTTAGGGATTTCTCACTCAGAGTGTAGTAAACGTCTTTCCAGTTTCTTCTCATTCAGTGTGTAGGGTTCTATCTTGTAGACATTTTCCACTCAGAGTGTAGAACTGTTCCTTCCAGTTTCTTCTCATCCAGTGTGTAGGATTCTTTGTTGTAGGCATTTCTCACTCCGAGTGTAAAGCACTTTTTTCCTGTTTCTTCTCATCCAGTGTGTAGGGCTCTTTATTCCATTCATTTCTGACTCAGAGTGTAGGAAACGTCCTTCCAGTTTTTTCTCATCCAGTGGATCTTGAGGTTTGTTGGAAGGTATGGGAGGAACAGAGATGGGTGTGGATGTCGATTCATCAACCTTTTAAACCACGAAGGTCAAAATGCCTTTCATTTGTTTTGAAAACGATTCTCTTGGAGGCACAGAGATCTGTCTGCACTCCCACTGTAGTTGTGGAATGAAGTGCAGCAGCATGTGTCCGAGATGGAGTTGTGGACAGCAATTTCCGAGCCTCAGGATAACTAATGTTAATTGTCATTTTCAAACGCTGCACCTCTTTTTCCTCCAACCATTTTGGGCAAGAATTAAAGTAAGAGGGGTGAGAACCATTGCAGTTTACGCAATGTGGGTTCATGTCACAGTCATAGGCATCGTGGTCCTTGCCTCCACAACGAGAACATGTCAGGGAACCACAACAAGATGTCTTTGAATGGCCGAATCTCTGACATTGGCCGAACCCTGCAAATGAGATAACCTGCCTTGATGGTGGCAGGTGCACGTGGTGAAGTAAATGTTAAAACGAGGGTATTTGTTGGCAGTGTAACTCCATCTTTGCGAGTGGAGATGCACCTCACTGCAGAAACTCTTTGAGTGGAGAGACTCTGAGTCAGAGAATCTCTGACTCGGGAACGTTCTTCAAATCCCTTTCAACAATAACTCCTCGTGAAGAATTCAAGGTAGCATGGGGTGTAACCTCAATAGGTATATCCCCAATTGCCTTTGAATTCAAGAGGAGTTCACTGTGTTGGGATGTGGATGTTTCAACCAATATGTCACCAGATCGAAGTTTCTTTACTGACTTTGGAGAGCCAGCAAGTCCCTCTAGTCCCTTTTGAATAAAAAAAGGGGACATTTGCCCTAAAGGTTTTTCCGAAAGAGAATGTAATATAAGAAAATGAGGTACGTGTGTTACTGATGTTGAAGATTGCTGTTCTGAGTATTCAAGACGTGGTCGCTTGCCCATTGACTGTTTTTTTTTACAATTTTATTTAAATTTTTTGGAGGATCCATAGGAACAAGAAAAAATTTCGGTACCCACTGACCCCACCCACCATGGAGCCCTACAAGGGGACGCACTACAAAGTCATGCAAGGACAATGCAGCAACGCCAGGGTTTCGTGAGCACTATACCCAAACACCAGCATCAGGCACAATGTCCACAACACCCGTTGAGAACTTCCAACACTGGTACTTGGTTGACTCTAGCCCAAGTGGATCAGCCGATTGACCCAAGGGGGGGCTACCCAAAGGTCGCTCGTCTACAGGAATTCGAGGCCAAAGTGGTGTGTTAGGGTTGGGCCCCTCAACCACCAGGATCCTCTCCTCCCCTTCACGGGTCGCCACGCACGGCAAGCACGTGGGTGGATGTTTAGATCCCAGAGAAGGTAACCAGACAGAACAGAACCTTCCCTGGGAGGTCCCCTCACCACGTACAGGAATCCACACCGAGGAGTCACCTTTTGGCAGTTTTCTTTATGTTGAAATAACAGGTTGTGTGATGGATAAGTTCATTGAGGGATGGCATTGTTGGTTGACCAGCAAGAACCCACCTTGTATGTGCCACTCAGTATACACTTGGAGGCTGTAGCTATCAATATCTTCTTGTGTTGTACCATCACTGGTTGTTCTCTCTACTTATATCATGGAGGAACTTAAAACTTTGATGATGTTATAGAACGTTTTTGTCTTGGGAGACTTGACACAGTCTTCTTTGGGGTGGTGCTGATATTGATGGTAGGAGTTGTTCCATTTAGCATAAACTCGTAGATCATAACTTGTCTCTTAATCAGCAGTGGTTCTTTTATCTGTTTTCATGCATCTAGTCAGTCTTTTACTGCTAATGATCTCTCTGTCTGTTCCCTTTCATTTTTTCTGTTTCTCTTTTTTCTTGGAAGGTTTACAGTGACACTGGGCAGTGATAATATTCCTATCATTTTTAGAGAGACTGGTGTGGTCAGTGTTATCCAACCTGAGTGCCACAATGTTAAATGGCCCAAAACTGGTCCTGCTGTTTTTAATCTTCCAGCTATTAATGATTAGGTGGAGAAAACAGCTAATTGTATCATTTTAGCAGCTGTTTGTTATACACTCAGAACCTCAACTTGTTTTCCATGGTGGTTTCCTGCCTGCTAGCAGACATGAAAGACTCTGAAACAGGCCTGGAATATCTTTTGTGGGTATTCCACTCTTTCTAATTGCATTGGTGTTTAGTGGGTCCATGCTCATTCTTTGCAGGCCCAAAATCAAAGCCAAAAGGAATCTTGAACTGAGGGCTGTATCTTGAGTGTCATGCTTTTCAATGTGAAAATCAGTGCTATTACAATCAGTTGTGGCTGTTATTAGATGACGGTGCTGTCAGCTTGTCCCTCTGAGGCTAATTACTATCCTGACCTGTGATTTTTCTTTGTGCCATTTGAAGAAGGTGAATACTCTTTATTAGAAGTAACACCCTTTCTTTGATAAGCATTTTTCTACTCCTGTTTGTACAGATGGTTTGAACTGTAGTTACTCTGTGGGCTCTCTTAAACTTTGTTGTGGCCCTGTGGTTCTTCATAAAATTTAGTTTTTTTCTCCTTATTTTCTAGCATATGTGCTTTGAATTTTGCTAAGGAATGCTTTGAACGATATTAATGGTTCCATTTTTCATTCAACATTTGTTTTTAATAATTAAAACATAAACAGAAATGTTTAATGAACATGTATAATACTATGTCCAATTTGGATAATTGTACTGAATTTTATGTCTGAAAGAGGAATACACCTTGAAACTTTATTGAAAGAAAACTGAGAGTCATTTCTTGACCACTGATCATTCATTGCCTTAAACTTTATTACTATTTGTATATTTAATGTAGCATTTGTATTAGTTATAAAACTGTTTTTATTTTTCTGTTTATTTTGGAAGTTGTACTGTTTACTTAATTAGATGCTTAGTAAACACATGTATATTTTCTCAAACTTTTCTTGAACAAAGATCGGTGGTTGTTTCATTGTGGTTCATTATGTGATAGATGATGCTTTATTGCATTAACTACCTGATTCACTGATAAAATACAATCAGTGTGTTAATTATTTATTCTTGAATTACTGTGCATTTTATTAGTTGTCAGCATTTATAAAGGCTTTTATTCTTTCCACCAATCTACAGTTCCATTTTAAATAACAGTGACACTAAATAATTACACTTTATTATACTACAAACTGTTAAATTACTGTCATACATTAGATAGATAGGACAGTAAGTTCAGTGCTTAGTAACTCAAATGGTATAAGGGTGTCAGAGAACACATGTATTGAATTTAATAGTTATAATGACATCAGTTGCTGGAACAGCTGGTTGTAAAAGACAGAAGTTATTTTCTGTTAATATTGTTATTCAGTATCTTCACTTAACTGTTTTTGTATTTCTTGTAAAAACAACAACAACAAACAAAAAACATGACCTGAATTACCAAAATGGTATATCAAAATTTAGTCAGACTATTAACTGTAAAGACTAGGTGATATTCTGTTCTACTTAAGAGAACTATTCATTAGTTTTTTGGAATTCTTTATCTGAAATAAGCTTGTGAATTATGCTTAAATTTGTATGTAGTACATATCCAAAATATATATTCATCAGAGGTTAGTAAAGTTTGGTCTTATTAAAGAAAGTAAATATTATATATTTATTTTAGGTATGCATTTTCGTAAGCTTTCTATCCATCAAACTGCAAACAAGAATGGAAATTTTATGAAGCTAAATTACAATTTTGAATCTTTTTCTTTTGATAATGTCTAATATGAACTGTTTGTTTCTTTCTGTAATGTGAGCAGATTTGATGCTACCTATTTGATTTCAAAAAAGGTATGAAACCAAACCTGATACAGATCCCTTACAAGGTTTAACAGAGGCTGAGGAAATAGTAGAAGAACAATGTGAGGATAAAAGATGTATGTAGAACTGTAGAAAGATGTTTAGGATGATGAAATGTGGGTTGTGTTGATGTGTGTTTTACTTGTAATAACTTATTTATTATAATTGAATTTTTATTATTAATAACTTTATATTAACAATATTGTAGTCCTCTAATGGTAAGTTTCTTGAAATCTATAACGTAATGTTCTCTACAGTAGTTATTTTATAAATTGTAAAGGGATGTTTTAATTAGCACTTGAAAGAAACATACATTGCAAATAAAATAAAGCACCTTCAAACAAATATTTATCTTATCATGAAATGGAAAGATCTCACCCTGTGTTCAAAACATCAGATAATTGGAAAAACATTACACTAATAAACAAAATCATCATTCATTAATGTTCAGATTTTTTAAACATAAAGAACAAAAACATTTAAGTTATGTAGCTAACAGCGGTTTACAAGTAGTTTGGTTTGGTTTTTGGAATTTCAGACAAAGCTACTCGAGGGCTATCTGTGCTAGCTGTCCCTAATTTTAGCAGTGTAAGACTAGAGGGAAGGCAGCTAGTCATCACCACCTACCGCCAACTCTTTTACCAACGAGTAGTGGGATTGACCGTCACATTATAACACCCCCACGGCTGGAAGGGCGAGCGTGTTTGGCGCGGCTCAGGCGCAAACCCACAACCCTCAGATTACGAAGAGCACACCTTAACGGGCTAGGCCATGTCAGGCCCAGGTTTACAAGTAATATTAACGCCTTTTGTGTTTAATGAAGGGAGAGTTGAAAAAGAATCTATGTATATATATCATTGTAAAAGAAATAATGTTGTGTGTAACTACTTATTGACAAGTTAGTATTCTTATGTTAGCTTCTCTTGAACTATGTTGAGTCTAACATGTTTCTGACAATTCAACAGGAACTGATACAGAAATACATTACGTTTAATCCTGTTAACAGGTGGTTAATGTCTATAGATATGTTAAACACTTTTTACCAAGTTTAAATATTTTTTTCATGTTGCACAATCTTAAGAAGATAAACAGCCACTACCAAGTTAAGCATCAGTTTTTTTAATAAATATGAGACATACTAAACAGCTAGTACAAATTGTAAACATCAGTTTTTGTTTAACAAACTTTACACATACAATTAATTGGTACTACTTCTGAGCAACAGGTCCTGTTGAACAAAATGACACATGCTAATCAGCTGTTATCAAACTTGAATAGCAGTTATTGTTGAACAAAATTTATGCATATTAAGCAGCTGTTTTTATAAAACAATTTTGGGACTTGTTAATGAACAGTGTGTAATCACCTGTTAAATTTGTATTGGCTTAGCTGAGTTAATTATTACAGATACCATTCTCAGATCCTTTTACACAGTCAAGACACGTGCTCAGAGAATATAAATATGGCTATAATTGCTTGGTATAAAAAATTTATGTTTTCTTAAAGTTTTAACATTGTGAATATGGATTAATAAAATAAGTATAAGATTGAGTCATCATGAGTACCTTACCATAATTGTCTTACATCTAATGTAAGATATACATACTTTGTCACGTGACAAAAGTAAAACCATGTAACTTGTATAATAAAGTTACAAGAAAGAGGCTACATCAACACTGTGAGATAATAAATTATGTTTTTATATTTGGTTACGGTTTTGTTAGCATTCATTTATTATTCCTTCTATTGTCCAGCTTATTTCTGAATTTTTAATTGCATTAAAATAATAGCTTACCTTCTAAATGATCATGTTTAATTTGAGTACACATGCATGTAGTGTGAACCTGGCATCAGTTTTCCCTGGTGGTGATGTACAGATATCATAAATGTTGTACATTATGAAAATTACAGTTACATGGTTTGTAATCTTGTGATCTAACAAGTGAATGAAAATCTTACATTGAGCTTTCACAAGATATTGATGAAGATTATTATTAATTGTTGTTAGTGATTTTGTTGTTGCTTTTTACTCCTGATTCATTTATTAATTGAAATATTTATTATTCTGAATTTATATATTGTATTGTTCATAACATTAATTTCAAGCCCTAGCCTCACACACATTCATTTACTGTGTGGTAAGTTATCAACTTTGTATTTCAATAATTTAAAAGTCACCCTTTGGATTTCTGTGATTGTCAAAGTATTATTTTTTTTTTTTGTTCTATTCTGGTTGTAGTGGCAAATCACTCTAGACCATTGCAATATCTTTTTCTACTGATGTCTTTTTCCAAAACATTACTTCCTCTCACCCAGAGGTATCTCAGTCCTGGTTTGCCCTTTAAGCACTGCTATAAAAAATGTTTGCTATCAGTGCACCAGTCTTTTCTACTCCTTTATTTTCTCACCATTTCAGAACATGTGACCACCCTCCATCAATCATATTGTGTCATTTATTACTAGCATTGCTAACTACTTCTGCCACTCTAGCACTATGCTAACTTTCTCAGTTGGCATTCTATTGTATAGACATGTGTTTTTATATCATTCTTCATGTAACAAACTTTGGACCATGACTGATCACAAATTAATATCACTTTTAACTTGTGTTTGATTTCTGTTGTTTCTACTTGTTTGTTTTCAATAAACTTCTGTTTTCTAATTTGTTAATATATGAATTTGAGATTTAACCCTTTTGCCCTGGGTATCCTTTACTGTGCATGAAACAAAGTTTTAGTGTCTTATGTTCAAAATTTATTAATGTGCTTTTATGACTACATTAAATGAATTAACACAGTGTAAAGTTTCAACTAATAATCCATATTTTAATTCTTTAAGTTTTAAGGTATTAATTCCGCAGGGTAATATTTAAAAAATACTGCATTTCTCCAAGTGTGACACTTTTTCTAGGCATCTTTTCTCATCTGTTTTATCCATCACCCATTCATAAAGTACAAATTTAAAGTTACTCACTGTAAAATTTTGATTGCTCAGACAAAACATAATTTTCAATTTTGTATGGTTGCAAAGCTGTCATAGAATATCAGACCCCTCTTGCTGTACCCACCTGTCACATCCTCTTTTTGTTAATAGTTGTCTTTTACATTTAAGTATATTTTACCTGTAACTAATAGAAAATCAAGGTTTGATCTATTAAGTTACATCTGAATAGACAAGTGTCAGTTTCTCTTATAATACAACATTTGTTACCATGGGAATCACAACAGGTAACTTGGATGAATTTGTAACAGCTTTTGTTGCATAGTTAGAAAAGCCAGAAATATTGTAATTGTTTGAGAAACGTATCTTCCTTTTGCATGTTATTAGTCTATGTTCTTTGGTGTATTAGTTAATTAACAAAATATTTCATACATTGTTATCATTACTATAAAAAATATGCTTAAGTGTTCTCAACATTTGACACCAAGAAAAAAAAGAAATTGGATAAGTACTTTATTTCTTGTTTTTCCTGTTTATTCTTTATTCAATACTCTAAAGGCAATTAAAATGTAAAAATAGAGATTCTGTAAGGTTAGTTAAGATTAGATTAGGTGAAATGAATAATAATAATAATGTAATAAAAATGTTTTACAAGACTAGAATGCAAGCAACTAGGTAGTAGTTCATGGGTAGTGTAATTCAATAACATAATGAGAGCGATGTGCATATTGAGTGATGCAACTTATAATGGCACGAATAGTAGTTACAGTTCAAAGGGTAGTCAAACGGGGAGAAAAATAAAGTTTAATTGTAAATAGATGTATACTGTTAGGAGTATAGCTTCATGTTACAATTTGAAATCATTTTGGAAAGAAAAGAAGAGTATTTTTGATTAATTTTACATTTTTTGGACAAAGCCTCTCACTCTCACCTCTAGAAGCAGAGACAGAACCTTCTGCAACTGTAATTAATGAGAACAGAGGCATCTATTTTACTCCAACATCATGAAAAGATCCCACATGAGATGGACCTGTTCCAACCAATTAGTTTATTATTTTATCTATCAATACCCATCTGGGAAAAGCTGATGATTTTGATATTATGGGTATCACTGAGACTGGATTAAGTTTGAACAATTTTGATGAAGGAAATTTGTTTGAAATACAAAATGAGGGGCCACCCATGAGGAGAAACTTGGGAGAATATAATCAATTTAACACCAAATTAAGGGAGCCAGGAAAATGGAAAGCTACAATCATAATGTGGTGACCATGAGCACAGAGACCTGGAATTGGTACCACTGGCTCTATGATATAAGTGACCACTTTGAAGATGTTGTAATGCACCATAACAACCACCATCCCAGCAGAAGTAGAGGGAAGTGGGACAAAGCTTAGGAACCTCAGTGAAGGTGGTATGGAGGGAACACTCCATGGTAGACCAGAGATTGGAAGGTGATGAATGTGTGAATTATTCATTCCAAACGTGAAGATGAAGGAGGAAGCTAAACTTTACTGAAGTTGAAAAGAAGAATTCATCATTGAATGAGGTATTGAGAAGGGTAAGAAGAGACTTCTCTCCATCATTAGGAATCCTATTCAATAGTGCATCTTGTTAGAGCAGAGTAGTGTGGTGTGGTCTCTGGACTTCAAATGGATGGAAGCAAGCAGGAGCCAATAATCCACAGAATGAAGTGAGCAAAGACTCAGAGTCACAAAAAAGTTTGTACCTCCACACAACTTAGAGCCAAGGTTAGTCTGAATGGTAGGGTCTTGAATTTGAGAATTGGACTTAAAGTTGCAAACAGCTATCAATAAAGTGGACACTATGGGGCAGAACAATAAAGTGTAGATTACTGGGTTTAAATTAGGTTTCTGGTATCACAGGTTTCTATCATGTTGAAGTAGCCAAAATCAAGTTTAGCCATGGGAAATAAATGAATACATAACAAGTCAAAAGATTTTAAGTCCCACTGATGAAAATTAGGATAATAAGATATACAGTTAACAATGATGGAAAACAATCAGACAGAATAAATGAAATACTACAAGTAGTAAAGCTGTGTAATGTAGAAACTATTAAAGCATAATCAGTTAACAAAATACTGATAAATATCTTATGGACAAACCATCTAATTGTATCTAGCCCACAAAGTATGGAATAAAAAAGAATGTGCAAATTGACCAGAATTACTTAAAAAAACATGTGAATAATTAATATCTAACTTAACAGATATCTGAATTAACAAGGACAATGAAGGACACATAATTAAGTCCTGCACTTCTAAAAATTAGGATTATAATAGCAATAGTAATGAACATCCAAGACAATTAAGTTTACCAAGAAAAACAAAGCAGCAATCAGTAACTAACTTTCAATTCATCTAAAGTAACTCAGATGACAGAGGACATAAATATCTAACTTACCAAAGTATGAGTACTGGTGACAGGAAATATATAATTTTCCCATGTTTGAATAAGGACAAAGCTGTAAGCAGGGCATCTTAACTGTGGATATATCAACTCTGTATATGTTGAGAAACTTACTAAAGATCTCCTGGAAGAACTGGAAGTAACAGGAAGAAAGGAGAGAAAGAACAATTCTCCACCAAAGTGAATGAAGTGACACTGGTGGAAGATGTCGGAAAAACTGTCCAAATTTATTTATCACTGGTTGTATTGTTCCTCTGAGCAGTGTAATGTTGGAGGGAAAAACGATCACAAGATGTGCATGTGAATCTTAAGCCCAATGAATTTACATCTGTACCTCTTCTGCAGATAAAACTGAAGTCAATAGCGTTTTTTTAACTGTAACAAATGTCTGTGTTTTAATACATTAATCTAAAATTCATCCACAAGTGAATACAAAAATATAATACAACTAAGCACGCAGGTGCTTATTTTCGTACATGAGCGAGCATGCGCATAAATTAATCGATGCTTATTTTGACACATGTGCTTGCAGATGATTATTTTCATATATATGTGCGCGCAGATGCGTATATTCATACATTACCTCGCAGGTATTTATTTTCGTAGATGGGCGCACGGATGCTGATTTTGGTACATGATCGCGCAGTTGGTCATTTTGGTAAATGCGCAAGCCAAAGCTTATTTCATTACATGAGCGTTAGCAAATAAATTGATAGATAAGCGTTCATTTCTGTTCATTGGTAGATGCGCACGCTGGTGCTTATTTTATTCATGAGCGCGAAGTTAGTAAAATTGTAGATGCGCTCGCAGGTGCGTGATTTGGTACAATGGTGTTCACATATTTCAGCAAATAATACGGATTCATTATTTTTGGCTTTCATTAAAATTATCATAAGCTTCTAATTATTTTTTAATATGTACAGGCTAGCAAAGATGTTAATCAAACAACGGATTTTGTCTGCAATGAACAGAATCAAAAAAGGATTGAGATCATGGAAATTGGTGGTGAAGAAGATGCCAAAAGTTTCTTCTAATCTTAGGTATGACGTATGGAAGTATTGTCGTCTTCGGAGTAGCTGTATATCACAAATGATACTGAGATATTCATTCTAAAGGAACGAAAAGTTCATTGTATGTCAGGAAAATATACCCCAAATCGTGAATCCACAACCATAGACTTGAATATTTGGGACACATAAGAGGGGCGATTTATTGTCGTGGATCTTTCTTAATCTGTCTTCTTCTACCTATGTAAATAAACAAAAAAAAAATGTGGTCTACACTTTTGGATCATGGGTGTGTTATAAGAGTAAGGTCAAATTTCATTCTTCAAACAATAGTAAACTATAATTGGCAGTGGATACTGTTGATTGACTGCTGTCATTATAGTATTCCCGTTCAAAGTTAAGGAATTCATAGAGCAAACAGCTCTTGAATCGTTTTGTTAGACTATTCAAAAGAAAGGAAATCAACAATAAATTAGATTAGGTCAATATGTTTCGTTGGGTGTTTGGATTGCTTGCTTTGGCTTCATCTGACGAAAAGATATTGAAGTAAGTATTGGCATTAAGAACTTAATTCAACTGTCCGAATGGTTTTTAGAACAATATTATTGTAACTTTATTTCTGACAAAAGTTGTATTTCGTGTAACTTCCTGAGAATTGGTATGCCAGAAGATTCATATACACATGCAGTATGAAGGAATATTAATTGTAGTTTGTTTATAATTAGCAAAAAACAGACCAGATAATGGTATCAGAGGAAGAGCAAGATTATAATATGAAAAATTCAGTGCTTTTACATTACAGCAACAAGATAATTTCACTACATGATTCACATTCTAAATACTATTATTTCGATATTTTTTTTTATATAAAGTAAGAAAATGTTAACCCTAGTTACAACATAAATTCACGTGTTCTTCATTTTGATATTGCATTTGAACTCTGGTATAAGACACCTACTTTGTAAATGAAACTTAAATCGGTTACAGGAATTATTTGACGCTGAAGCGAATTACATACCTCACCGTCAAAAGCGGATTGTAAAACGTTTGATTTATAAAATTAATATTAACCTGTTGCTTTGTTGTATAAAAGAGCGTACAGAATCATATGTATAAAACTATTTCACATTGCTTATTAATATACTGCAGACAATAAATTATTATTTGTTTTCTTAAAATCAGATACACGCTCATTTATGTTACGTAGCAGGAGAAAGACTCCATTCACAAACAATCGAAGAATCAGAATATCTTGTTGCAAAATCAGCAGTTGCTAAAACACGTAGCAAATTAATCCTTGTGTATCTATATCTGTTGAATGAAAGAAGAAATCACTGTCTCTACTCCAATCACCCACACGTGAAAATAGTAAAGAAAACAAAATCTGAAACATACATGCGCGCACATGTACCAAAATCAACACTTGCGAGAGCATGTACCAATTTTCGCGCATGCGCACGCTGCTACGAAAATCAACACTTGCGCGAGCATATACCTATTTTTGCACCTGTTCGCGCATCTACAAAAATGAGGACTTGTGCGTGCTTGTACTATTTTTCGCACTTGTGTGCGCATGTAACAACTTATGCCCCTACGCGCACATGTACGAAAATTAGCACTTGCGCGTGCATATACCAATTTACGCACCTGCGCGCGCATGTGTAATAAAACTACCTTCGCGCGCTTCTATGACAATCAACACTTGCGCGAGCATGTACCAATTTACCCAGGTGGGTTTAGACGATCGACTCATGATCTGTGGGTCGCGGGTTCGAATTCTCGTCACACCAAACATGCTCGCCCTTTCAGTCATGGGGTGTTATAACGTTGCGATCAATCCCTCTATTCTTTGGTAAAAGAGTAGCACAAGAGTTGGCGGTGAGTAGTGATGACTAGTGCTTTCCCTCTATTCTTACACTGCTGAATTAGGGACGGCTAGCGCAGATAGCCCTCGTGTAGCTTTGCGTGAAATTACAAAACAATCAAACAAATAACAGGAAAGGAAGTGAAACTAGCAATAAAATCTACAAAAGACAAGACACCAGGAGAGGATGACATACAAGCCATTCTATATTTTCAAAAGGGGTTCAGGGACCGTGTGAACACATAACAGCAATCTTTAATTTATCACTCAGTTCTGGATACATCCCGGTTTTTGGGAAGCAAGCAATTGTCTTTGTGTCCCATAAAAAAGGAAAACCAGCAAGTAAACCAAACAATTACCCCCCGATGAGCTTGACCAGCTGTGTAGGAAAAATTCTCGAAAGAATAATTAGTAATAGACTCTCAAATTGTTTAGAAATAACTTGAAAATTACCAGAATTAAAAATGAACTTAGAAAATATAGAGACAGACTACAGATCACCTGGCTATCTAACTTCCTGGAAGATAGAAGTTGGAAAATAAATGTCAGGGGAACCTTATATATGTAAAAATGGCTCGTTTGGGTTGAGAAAATATTTTACGTTGAGGAGCGAACAACATTTCTACATTCTTCGGTCATCCTTTGTGAACCTGACGATGCCGTTTTTACATATATTTCTCTACAAGTGGGTTTTCTCGACATCACTGATTATTATTTCATCAGAGGAACCTTCTCCTTTATTCCAGAGGTTAGTGTCCCCCAAGGAGGGGTAATTAGCACTACTCTGTTCATCAACATGTCCTTAAAACACCCAAACTTGGAGTATGCATCACAATTCGCGGACGATGTTGTGGTCTGGAAAAGTGCTCCCACCCCATCCGTAACGGCGACAAATCTACAACTGTTGTTAGATAATATAGAAGAATACTGTCAGAAATATTGTGTTAAACCAAACTTACCAAAAATCAATTAGTAACATTCACAAACAAAACATAAAAGAGATCCTTCAAAATTAAACACGAGCGAAACGCTTCTCCAGACCGCAACAAACCTGTTAGATTTAACCGTCAATACGAAACTAATATGGGTGAAACATGCAAATAATGTATTTATAAAAAAATGGAAACGCACAAATTATGCAAATAGTCTAACCGGCAAAAACCAAAGAACCTCACCAGACACCATAATAAAAATCTACAAAACATATATACTATCGAATATGCATTTCCAGTGTGGTTAAACATAGGACTGAAACACACAAATAAAATACAATCAATACAAAACTTAATAATTACTGCAGCATACAAAGTCTCTCGTAGTACATTGTGAAAATTCATGTACAAATATACAAACCACAGCCAACATACCCTTGCATAGTTCTCTAAATTACTTTAAAAAAAAAATTGACAAAAAACGATCTATTGTGTGAACTTGATCACTACTCCAAAAGTGATGAAAGTAGACCAAAGTATTAAAATTAAAAAATGCATTTTATAATCTAAAAATTGTCAAATTTCCTTTGTGTAATCTGCAAAACTTCCAAATTGAACACCACTCGTTTTTAAACATTCGAAACCAAAATTGTTAATGAATCACTGCTATACGAGGTCTGTTCAAAAAATACGCGGACTGTTTGAATTGCGCGGCTCCAGTTGGTTCCAGTGGAATCCGCTTGGTGTCGCTAGGTTCGCACAATCAGCTGATTACGACGCCTTTTCCCGATTGCAGATATCTTCATTTGTGTATTAGCTACGCGGTTTCAAGTGAAGTGCGATTTTTTCGTTTGGCGGATTTCAGAATGAATGACCTGAAGGAGCAACGACTTGCTGTGAAATTTTGTGTTAAACTTGGAAAATCTGCGACTGAAACTTTTGCTATGCTTAACACGGCTTACGGTGATGTTGCTATGAATCGTACGGCATTTTTCAAGTGGCATGAACGTTTTAAGGATAGTCGACAGTCCATTGAAGATGATGAGCGTCCTGGACGTCCTTCCACGTCAACTGACGACCCACACGTCGACAAAATCAACACCCTGGTGCGGGCAAATCGACGTCTGACTGTCAGGAAGCTTTCTGAAGAGTGTGGGATATCAGTTGGATCTTGTTACGAGATTTTGACCAAAAAATTGAAGATGCACCGCGTTGCTGCGAAATTCGGCCCTCAGAACTCGTGAGTTTTAGGCCAAACACTCGATCACTCTTCTTCCCCATCCCCCCCCTACTCACCTGACCTTGCTCCTTGCGATATTTTCTTGTTCCCCAAACTCAAAAGACCCATGAAAGGAAGAAGATTTGAGACGATTCCTGAGATTAAGGCAAATGCGACGAAGGAGCTGGAGGACATTACAAAAGAAGCGTACCAGGACTGTTTCAACAAGTGGAAACACCGTTGGGATAAGTGTGTGCATTGGGAAGGCGAGTACTTTGAAGGGGTCCCAGATCTGTAACTTCTAAATAAGGTACATTTTGTTTTATGACGTCAGTCCGCGTATTTTTTGAACAGCCCTCGTATGTATAACACAGTTTGTTCTGCTACGACAATAAGAAAATGTGAGATTGTATGTTTATTACACATTCATTTAATAAACTATAAAAATTCAGAATGGCTATTTCAGTCACATGTAATCTAAAATTATACACGAATGATTTACGTTTTTTTTCAAATTCAAGTGCTTCACTCACATCCTCCCCATCAAACTTAATTTAAGCACTTTATGTACACATATGATTTTTATGTTTGATTTCCTTTATTATTCCATTGATATACTTGTATGTACACACACACACACACACTGTTGTTCAGCTTTCTTTACGCGCCTTGCAAGTTAATAAGTCTTTAATCGTTTATGAGTTAACGTTCGTTGTTTTTTCACCTGTAATATAAATAAGCTATTCTACTTTTGAAATTATTAAAGTTTACAAAAAATTTGCAAACAATATGTATGTTACGTATAGTAGAGTAGCAATTTCTAATAAAGAGAAAACTAAATGAAAATATTAGAAATGTAAATAGAATGACACTAGATGACAGCACTAAAAAAAGGCTTAGAAAAGTGATGAGTTAATAGTGTGAACTGTCCTCGTTTTCTTGTAAGCAAGTTTTTTTATTGGAAGTAAAAAAAATTGTAATATTTTTACAGACTCATCTTGTGTTTTCCCTATTACTAACAGTAAACCTTCTTGAATTTACAATTGAAGGCAAAGAGAGCTTTGAGAACATGGCTGTATCATACTAAAAACATCCCTGGAAAAATGTTAATTTACTTTATTCAGTGAACTTCCTTCAAAGACAATAACAGCTGGGGTAAAATCTTGCTATTTGCCAATCAGCTATTTAAGGGGTAAGACATGGAAACAAACGTGATCACCAAAGAAGGGAATGACTAGGGTTGTAAAATTTGTACAAGGATTCTAACATAAGATGGGAAATAAAAAAGGTGGAATCTCTAACAGAAAAACGTAAAAATGTCTTAACTAAAGATAAATAGCAATGTATAAATAAACTTCTGTTTAATCCAGATTGTTAAATCCTCATTCTTCATAATGAATATTATGATATGATTCAAGCAAATAACTCAAAATATTCAAATATTCTGTATCATGTTAAAAATTCAATAAATTTTCTTTTTCCTTCACAATCACTGTATTTAATAACACATTAGGACATATGATTGGATGAACAAAAGAGAGAGGAACACTAAAAAATTTATCAGACAAGGATACATTGCTACAGCTGTACCAAACTATCCTTAAAACATCTCAAACTGAATGTTATGAAATAAAATATAATGCCACAATAATAATGTATGTTGAATAAAGCTGTGATGTTTACTTCCATAAAAATAATTTTACATCATTATAACCAGAAGTATTAAATGAGAGGAACATCTTGATAGTGTATCATAAAAATTGTCTTCTTATTTTAGTTGTTAAAAACAAACAGTGACAAAGGCTGTAGATTATATTCATCACGTTTTCATGACCTACAAATGAAATAATGTCTGACAAAAGTACTTGAGGGATGAAGTGTACGTATCTAGAGTTGCATAGTAAATGTTACTACAAAGAACTGTGACTATACAGCAATATCTGTAAGTCAAACACAGCCTGTAATAAAAACAATCTACAAAAAACATTTTTTGGAAACTGTGTACTAGTCATTCTGTTAACAACTGCACTATTATTTCTTAACTTAAGAAAAAAACAACCAACATGTCATTGAAGTATGCTTGTTTGTTATTGGGATAAAACAATATAGTTTAATATAATATAGTACTGGCTAATGCATACAAATTACTGTTTAAAACATTAAAAATAAACACCAGCTAACAAACCAACACTAAGCATACAATTAACTTTTAATGCATTCGATCCATTCATCCATCCAATATTTTCAGAAACCAAAACAAATAATAAATATACTGTGCATATAAACAAATAAATATAGCTCTATATACAACTCAAGCAAAAAAATGGTATTATTAAATTGGATCAATTTACCAAAAATTTATAAACTGATTTTATGGAAATTGTTTGGTTTGCACAAAAAAGGCACTTGAAAACTATCTCCCAAAAACTCAGCAACAAAGGTATGGACAGATAGTTACAATAAACTATTTTGTGGAAAAAAAAAATGTACCCCACAAACAAACAAAAACATACAACGTACTATGCAGATAAATATCTTTCTTAGTTACTAAACAAAAAACATTCCACAATACTTGATTTCTTCAAACTGAAAAAAGTCAACATCCAACACAACCAGAAAAATAAGTATGTTATACAGTTTCTTTGCAGCAGTTATAAGTTTATAATGATTAATAAAATATTTTCCAAACACACACACACAAAAAAAAAAAAAACAGTTCTGACTCGTTTTATTTGAAATCTACTTATAAATATTATGTTTTAAAGTTAGTTTCTCTGATAAATTTTTTATTATTTACACAAAAGCAAAAGCATGACAATATTATCAAATTTTATAACCTTTTAACTAGTGTTAAAATCCCAATTCAGTTAAATGGTTTTAGCTGTTTCCAGAACTGTAAAACTAAACATAAAGAAGCACTTCATAGTTCAAAACATCAAAGCAATATACACATATTTACACTAATTATTCATGTCCACAGTAACAAACTATTCTGAAAATAAAATTGCCTATGGTCAAAACAAAGTAATATAAAAGGCTGGGACAAGAAACAACTGTATGGTGAAGATTCAAGAGTGAGCAGTTTGAATCATGATGCAACTACTGAAGTTTAACCTGACAAAATGGATTGTAAACAACTATGAGTTTTTGTGAAAACATTTAAGAAACACAGAGGCTGATACCTTACAGAAATTTTCACCCTTCATGATGGTTATCAGCTTACAAATATTTTGAACCCTTAAGACAACTGATGGTCACAGAAAATGTTAACCCTTATCACTAATCTTTGTGACTGTTGAAGGCCTGTGCAAGGGAACTTGCACTATCATTAACAAATTGTTTTATATTAGTTAAAAAGCCACTCTGACTTTTTTAACAACAAAAAAACAAAAACAAAACATGAAAGTTTTTAACTCACTATCTGAACATGGCTATCTTTTGCTAGAATTTTATATTACTCTGTATCTTTTTCATTTGTCTGAATCTCTTGAGTATCTAATATGATTCACAATAGGTATTCCATGAATTAAAAAAAAAAAAACATGATGTAGTACTATACTTGTACTAACATAAATTAATATATAAATCACGAGTACTAAGTCTTCTGTTTACAATCAGTAACAGGAGTAATGTTACAAAAATTCTTCTTCATTAACAAATGTTTACTAGTAGTTCTAGTGCTGTAAACATCTACAAGTTTGGGACCTTCAAAATTGGTATTTCATGTAACAAACAAATTAAACAAACAGAAGCAGAAACAGTATAGTGCTAGAGAGAAAAAAAAAAGAACCCCTTAATGTTTAATTACATCTCTCCCATGAGCAGTCAAATTTATAAATGAAAAAGCATGAATGATATTAAAAAAGCAACACTTAATGACTGTAATTATGAAAAAAATTGGATCTTAACATATTTTCATGAAGTATGTATTATTCACACAAACAATGTAAATTATATTACCTTATAATTAACTGCAATGGACTATTCCACTGAAACCTCTTTGTAAATGAAAAGTATTTAACTACACCATCTACCAGATAGTGGGGTTTATTTAATGTAAAGTACAAAAACTGTTGAAAATTATACCCCATAATAACCTGATGATGTGTCATTCATTATGAGCCAAAAATGTACAGTACAACATAGCTAATAATTATTTTATCTAATTAGTCAATTACAATTCAACCAGTAGCATACTTACATGACAAGTAAAGGGCACAATTTTAAATGTTTCATAAAAGTTAAGCACAACTAACTTGTTTCAGTGTCAAATTATTAGAGAAACCTGTCAAACATTATTTCCATTTTTAAAAATCTTTAACAGTTCTTTTGTAGACTATCCTACCAAACATTTCTTACAAGCATGAGATGTGAGATTTATTTCAAAATAAACTGAACACTGGCTTTCAGATACGCAGCACGTAAATATGTTTAATATTGAGTAAAAACCAGCTGCCAGCTCTAAGTGTCTGATGTAAGTAGAGGATGAAAAGTCTGTTTATACAAATTATACCACTGTGTAATATTACTACAGACATATTTGTTTTGTATATGTAACAAATAAACTGAATTATTCTATAGTAGTAACATCATATTCTCTTCTGCATTAGTTTGGTAAACAACTTTGTCAAATTATTTAGCACCACAAAACAGTCACCTTATAGCAACATCAAGGTACAGCACAGTGACAATCATTTAGACACTTTTTCATGGTTGTAGTACTGTTTGTTTGTTTTTAGCATCTCCCACTATATTAGAGTATTACCATATTAGCAGGGTAACAATCACAATTTGTTTTCATTGTCATAGTACTGTATTTTTCTAGTGTCTGCCATTAGGTTGCAGCAGTTGTGGTAAAGTAACAATCATTCAGCCATTTTTGGATTATTATAACACAATGTATTATTATGTTACAGTCAATGATACCTAAATTATTGTACATAATACTAACTGTTCTCTCCTGTATTGTCTGCTTACCATTTTACTTCACCACATACCAGGTTGGCAATTTTACTTTGTATCCACATGAAGATGTTTATTCCAGTAATAACTGGGACTACACTTGAAAAACTGTATTAAGTACCATTCTAAAAATCTCATAAAGGCCCTTGGTGTTTGTTTTGAAAACACATCTTTACAGATATTGTTAATACAGATGACTCTCTTAACACAACTATATCAGTGTGTTGAATCATAAAGAAGACAGTTTAGATCTATCATAGCTGCTATTTATTAGACTACGAGGTTTGTTTATATTCTAATATCTGTATGTAATTTTACAATTAGTTGTTAAGTTATATTCAAAAAACACAAGGAATTTAGTTGTGTCACGACAACAGTTTATTAGATGATTCAAGTTCATTTGCTACTATCTATATATTACCTTGAGACCAAACAGTTATGAGCTAGCTATTACATCAAATGGAAAATTAGAAGAGAACTATTACACTGACCCGTGTTTAATGTCTTTTTTATTATTTGTGTTATGATCACAATTTAATTATAATATCAAACTTCCTCAGAATCACACACTTTCCCTATTCTATAACACAATAAATGGGCTAAACAAAAAGTGATTTAAAACTGAGAAATAAAGCAACATATGGGTCAAATAATTTTAATAATTTAGTGTCATAAACGTTTTTGTCTCTCACAAAATTTTAAAACTATAGTACACTTTTCACAAATAAATAAACATTGCAATTGGTTCAAAAGCATGCATTATAAAATATAAAGTGTAAACACACCATTGTAAAGTAAAAACAAAAAAAACTTTTGTCTTTATAACAAAAATTCATCAATCAATCAATTCTTTTATAAGACTGCACACACACAAATTTGCCCTAAACAATGTTTTAGGTAACACTGCATAACAAATCATTTGCTACTAGAGAAAACTCAAGTGATTCTTGGTAATTAAATAGTTTTGGTTTCAGATATGTGATCAGAATTTGTCCATCACCTCTAGATTTTAAGATACTGTAGTATCTCACTACTTTATCAACAATATGTGTAATACCATACAATCAGCTCAGTTCAATAGGTTTATACTGTGAAATTAAGTTTACAGAGAAAGTTTAATGAACAAAAAGAATAAATTTTTGATAACTTCAAACAGTAACTGTATTGTATTGGTGTAAAACTCCATATATATTGTTCATATGTGCTACTTGTTCTTCATAAAATTATTATGACTTGCACCAATTTTGCTTCATTCCATGTTCACCTTTTCTGCCCAGGAATATTTGAGGAGTCCTTCAACTGAGCTTAAAATGGGCAGAGTGATACACCTCTCTCTCAACTGCTTTTCACTCACTCACTCAGTTGGTTACTTTGTCTGGCTCTGTGCACACTCAAAACAAAGTCCATCTTCCTCACATCATACCTGTGATATAATCAAATAAAATCAAAATTTTGTTTTTACAATATTTTAAACTAGTTCTCTAAACATAATTCTTTTATACTTTTTAGAAAATTACTTGATATACTGATTGCTTTGTGATTGTGATGAAACCAGTATCTCATAGGGATGAATTTCGTGTCACATCCAGCAGCAAAGTGGGAAATAGAAGTTAAACTGTAAAAAAGACAATGAATCATCTTTACTTCCTTCATTTAGTAATTTTACCCCTGTGGCATCTCAGCATAAACTGCCTCATCTGATCACACAAGATGAACTAAATAATCAGATCTGTGACTTGTTTTATACTGAAACAGCATGGGGAACTTTCATTTATGGCGATGGAATTTATCATAAAAGTCTTGCTTCTCACTACAGCATGCAAGATACTTTGTGTTTCTGTACAAATATTGAATCACTAATTGAAGAATCAAGTACTGAATATACTCTCAAGAAAGAAAACATTTTACCAATTCATCTAAAGTTAGTGTGAAAACTGTGCTTTTACATAATGGGAACACTAAGCCATTGGTTCCTGTTATTAATGCTGTGAACATAGTAGAACATGCAGCTTATACCTGAAGCAATCAAATATCCACTACTGCTAAGACTATAAAGTGAGTATACCAAACACTGTAGCTTTTTGTCTGTCTGGGATAGCCGATATCATAAAATTCATTTAAAAAAAAAGGAAAGACCAGTGAGAGAATTATGTTCCAGGAAAACAGAAAGTTGAGTTCCAACTTTCAGTGAATCATCAAGATATGTTTCTTCCATCACTCCATCTGTCTTATAAGTTTCAAAAAGTTAGTGAAGTAAAAACTAAAAGGTGGTATCTTTGTTGGGCCACAGATTTGGGAAGTGCTGATGAATAAAGTACAACTCAAAGCTGACAGTTAAAACCATATATAACTTCTATTATAAAGAAGCTTACACATAGAACAACCTTAAATATAAAATTTTTAAAATTTCTTACAGATCCACCTATACAAAATATATACTTCATGATATTCCTACAAGTACCTATATTCTTAGTTATGCCAACTAACAAGACATGCTTTAACAGATATGAGGTGTTCTTTCATTATAAAAAGCGTAAACACCTAGTTATCATAAAAAAAAGGTTAAGGAAAACTATCGTATTTATATGCAAGAAAGTATCAATTAATTGTGCAAATTTGTGGTAAGCACTGTTAAATATATGAATAAACAAACATTCTGAATCTAAGTGGTTTTCTATTAAATGAAACTAATTATGGCTAAATTAACTAACACAATCATGATCATTAACTTCAAAATGTAAAACAAAATTTTAGTTAAAAACATTATACCATAAATTTAAGATTTTATTTCTGTCTACCTTAGAAAAATAATATATTGATAATATTTATCTACTTTGTATTCAATGTTTTATTACTCTCACATTACACGTGGAGATGACAATCTAAGAATGTTTATTTAATTTGAAGCATTGGAACCTATCATCTTGTGAATATGTGCAAATTGTATGCATGTATGATTAACTAACTACACAACAGACATTCAACTATTATTAAACTCTAGACAGTTAAAACTGATTCATTAATAATTATGGTATTAATACAGAGAATTCTCAAGTTATGTTTAATATATTACTATGATAAAAAACATCTGTGGAGAGAAACTTTTTGGTAATAAAATTTACAACTGTTTCCAACTTCTGATCAAAACAAAATACCTATATAGTTCAAATAAAAATTAAATGAGTAATGAATATTATGTACGTCTAACGTACCACCATACTTATGATGATTGGAAGGTATTGATCCATCTGTCATGGTACCTCTATGCAAGCAAATTTTGTGCTATAATCTAAAACACAAGATTCAGCTAGCTTAGGAGGTTTAGTTTTGCTCTAAACACATATCTTAAGATAACAATGCAAAATAATCCTCATAAACAAATATATATATACAAATATATGTATCAAACAATTTAACCGATACTAAAAATAAACTAACATTAAAGAAAGAAAAAATAAAACATTACTTTAATCACAGTCTACAACTATTTATCATCTTACCTTCATTCTTTCTAAATTTGTATTTACACCTGTCAAAGGCTAGTTGAGAAACTAAATAAGACTTAACTTTTAATTTAAAAAATGAAACTTGACATCTTGCAGAACTTGTCTTGGAGTAAGACATCAATAACATCAGGTATCTTAAGGACAACATATGACTAGGTAACTAAACATACAACTTTCATCAATAGTATCAGGTATCTTAAGGGCAACATATGACTAGGTAACTAAACATACAACTTTCATCAATAGTATGAGGTATCTTAAGGACAACATATAAATAGGTAACTAAACATACAACTTTCATCAATAGTATCAGGTATCTTAAGGACAACATATAACTAGGTAACTAAACATACAACTTTCATCAATAGTATCAGGTATCTTAAGGACAACATATGACTAGGTAACTAAACATACAACTTTCATCAATAGTATCAGGTATCTTAAGGACAACATATAACGAGGTAACTAAACATACAACTTTCATCAATAGTATCAGGTATCTTAAGGACAACATATGACTAGGTAACTAAACATATAACTTTCATCAATAGTATCAGGTATCTTAAGGACAACATATGACTAGGTAACTAAACATACAACTTTCATCAATAGTATCAAGTTTCTTAAGGACAACATATGACTAGATAACTAAACATACAACTTTCATCAATAGTATCAGGTATCTTAAGGACAACATATGACTAGGTAACTAAACATACAACTTTCGTCAATAGTATCAGGTATCTTAAGGACAACATATGACTAGGTAACTAAACATACAACTTTCATCAATAGTATCAGGTATCTTAAGGACAACATATGACTAGGTAACTAAACATACAACTTTCATCAATAGTATCAGGTATCTTAAGGACAACATATAACTAGGTAACTAAACATACAACTTTCATCAATAGTATCAGGTTTCTTAAGAACAACATATAACTAGGTAATTAAACATACAACTTTCATCAATAGTGTCAGGTATCTTAAGGACAACATATAACTAGGTAACTAAACATACAACTTTCATCAATAGTATCAGGTATCTTAAGGACAACATATAACTAGGTAACTAAACATACAACTTTCATCAATAGTATCAGGTATCTTAAGGACAACATATAACTAGGTAACTAAACATACAACTTTCATCAATAGTATCAGGTTTCTTAAGGACAACATATAACTAGGTAACTAAACATACAACTTTCATCAATAGTATCAGGTTTCTTAAGGACAACATATAACTAGGTAACTAAACATACAACTTTCATCAATAGTATCAGGTTTCTTAAGGACAACATATAACTAGGTAACTAAACATACAACTTTCATCAATAGTATCAGGTATCTTAAGGACAACATATAACTAGATAACTAAACATACAACTTTCATCAATAGAATCAGGTATCTTAAGGACAACATATAACTAGGTAACTAAACATACAACTTTCATCAATAGTATCAGGTATCTTAAGGACAACATATAACTAGGTAACTAAACATACAACTTTCATCAATAGTATCAGGTATCTTAAGGACAACATATAACTAGGTAACTAAACATACAACTTTCATCAATAGTATCAGGTATCTTAAGGACAACATATAACTAGGTAACTAAACATACAACTTTCATCAATAGTATCAGGTATCTTAAGGACAACATATAACTAGGTAACTAAACATACAACTTTCATCAATAGTATCAGGTATCTTAAGGACAACATATAACTAGGTAACTAAACATACAACTTTCATCAATAGTATCAGGTATCTTAAGGACAACATATAACTAGGTAACTAAACATACAACTTTCATCAATAGTATCAGGTTTCTTAAGGACAACATATAACTAGGTAACTAAATATACAACTTTTAAGGTGGCTATATGTTTTCTTTTTCCTTTTTTAAAAATCAAAACATGTATAATAATTATTGGAAAGACTTTAACAATTTATAATAAAGCAGATTATAGTGACTTTTAAAATTAACTTTGATTACTTTTATGTTCCACTTACTTTTCAAGCAGAACTACAGCAACTTGTGGGTTTACCATTAAATACTTACTATTTTCTTGTCCATAGTCATGAAAGTAGGTTGGCCAGTCCCATGTCATGAAAAGGTCTAGAAGTTATAAGAAAATATAACTACAAGAATTCTGCAAAAGAAATTCCAGTGCACCAAAATCAAGTAAACTGCTATACGTAAATTAACTAACAAAAATTATAAGAAGAATGAATTGTACACCGTAAGTCAGAAAGTAATAATAAGAAATCAATTTTAGTGAAAGGAGACTGATGGACTCTGTGACTAAACTAAAATAATTGGAAGATGTGATATCAAAAAATATATGTAACTATTTTACTTAGTAAAGTTTCCACAGTTAAAACATCTTTAATTATGTTTGCTTGTTTGTTTTTGAATTTCATGCAATGCTACACGAGGGCTATCTGCACTAGCCATCCCTAATTTAGAAGTGTTAAACTAGACGGAAGTCAGCTAGCTGTCCCTAATTTAACAGTGTAAGACTGGAGGGAAGTCAGCTAGCTATCCCTAATTTAGAAGTGTAAAACTAGACAGAAGTCAGGTAGCTATCCCTAATTTAACAGTGTAAGACTGGAGGGAAGTCAGCTAGCTATCCCTAATTTAACAGTGTAAAACTAGATGGAAGTCAGCTAGCTATCCCTAATTTAACAGTGTAAGACTGGAGGGAATTATGTACTTTACATTCACACTTAGACACAACTAGCTATCATCTGATCTTAACATTAGTAACAGAAGGTGTATTTAATGGCCTAAATATAAGCATTGGGTGTAAAACATTATTGTAACAAAGGCTTAGTTGAAACACTACTCCATTGAAACCCTTGGTAACTTTTATCTTACTTTTGTCTATACCTCAGTGTTGATAAACAACTGAAAAAAATATAAATAAAATGTTATTTAACTTATCGTGGTGCAATAAGTGAGCCTAGGGTATTATTTGTTTTATAATTAAGCTTAAAAATGTACTGCGCAATAACTTACTCTAAGCTCAATAAAGACAAAATATCAATTCTAAATCTAAATAATTTCTGAATTAAATTGTTTTGTTCTATCACCAAAGTTAACAAGAATAAAAAACAAACCAATATGCATATTAAATATTCACAACATAAATACCATAGTTGACCTAACAATATCAATTGGGAGTTTTGTTACAAAACAATGATATAAATAATAAACAAAGAAGCATGACACAAACTGTTTATTATATATATTAACACCAGAGGGACATTTAGAGTGTTCCTTCTAACACACACATTATACTCTTTAACACTGTAAATACCTGACAGCCATAAAGCTTCTTATTTCCAAAGAATGCAACATGTAGATCTTCAATGTTTTCAGTTTACTAAAATGTTTAGTTAAAATAAAGTTATTTCAATTTTTAAGTCCATCTCATGCTACGTTTATCATTTTTATAAAGTACTTTATAACTTAATGTTTCATGAAAAACTCAAAATCTTCCTATTAACAGTAAGCAGAGCCAATCTTTATACATATACTCAAAAGGTGATATACAAAACTAACTTTTATCTCTGTATTTCTATAGACTGATGGAACTTTTAGGTCAATAGGTCTAATCAGATACCAATAACTATTGTGAATCTATTCAATGTTACACAGTGTGGCTTTCAAATGCATAACTAAACTTTTGGAAAAGAAATAGCAATAACTAACACACTGAGCAAGAGCAAGAATTTAAAGTGAACAAAATACACTATTCATTTCAAGCAGGCCAAACTAGCCTAACAATCCTTTGACTGTTTATGTACATGTGAAACTGAATGAGAGCTTAAATCTTTATTAGTGTTACATATAACCCAATAAAGGTGACATCAAATAACTTAACTAGATTGACTATTCTTTTTTTAGGATAATAAAGAGCAATGATTAGTAGGGCACATTACAAGTACAGATGTTGATGTCATTCTGTCAATAATAACAGAAAACATTCCTGTCATGTTTAGATGTACATAAAAAAAATGTGTGCATTACATGAAAGATGGCAGTGACAACAGTTAAAAAGATGTTAAAACAGTTTTCACAGAATAGAAAAATAAAAAGGAATGGAAATTACAGAAAATGATAATGTAAAGAAATATATAGGAAACAATACTAATACATGGGAAATAGAAAAATGAATAAAAATGTAGGTGATATTAATATTGATATTAATATATAGGAAACAATACTAATACATGGGAAATAGAAAAATGAATAAAAATGTAGGTGATATTAATATTGATATTAATATATAGGAAACAATACTAATATATGGGAAATAGAAAAATGAATTAAAATATGGGTGATATTAATAATGATATTAATATATAGGAAACAATACTAATATATGGGAAATAGAAAAATGAATTAAAATATAGGTGATATTAATAAAAAAATAAAAATAAATTACAAAGTTGTTTTGAAATTTTTTTAAGAGATGGACAAAGGTCATTAATTCTAGGACTGAGAATGATGTCACACTGTTATAGATTTTAACAATGCTATCCAATAAACATCCTTAATTTCTTTCTAAAAGTGGAAAAGATTCACAAATAACAATGAACAGTTATGTTGAAACTTGAGAAAAGTAAATAACCTTAAACAATATCAAACCTAATGAAGGGCAGTTGCTTGAAACACTAGTTAAATAATGTAACTGTTTTTGTCCTTTTTTTAACTTTAGGTGTTTATAAAAACATTATTTCTTTTGTGAAGTAAGAGAGGATTCCATATACCAGCACAGTGCTTCCTTGTACCTAGACAAGCATTAGACCTGTACAAGTAAAACTTTATACAACCTTCCCTAACAATGGCTAGTGACCAATAAAATCCAGCCTATTAACCTGAGACACACATCCTCTAATACAAAGAAAAAGCAATATGCAACAAAATTCACATAATACAAACTTGAAACTCCCTTGAGTTAAAAAAAGAGAAAACAGACCTCCATGATGGTCACTGAATATTAAAACTACTGTATATATATAAACCAGTCTCTGTATCAAAAAGACTAATGACTGATTTTTAGCCACGACCACTAAATAAATAGTTCTTTGAGATTTCCAAGAATATGGAAGCAGATTATTAGTCAAAACACAGGATTAAAAAGTAATGAATAACTTGAATCTAGTAGTTAATAAAAAGTTCTCATTTAACAATCAGACTAAAGTGACCATACAGGTTACCAACCATGACAGTTCATGAGCATCAGGACCATGGGATGAACTAGACAAATACAAAAACTTGTTCACCATTTACCATTCAGATAACTAGACTAGACTGATGTTTCAGGCAAGACTAAGAAAAGAGGATTCAAAAGTATTCTAGAGATGTTTCTCAAGCAAATTAGAATGACCAAATACAAAGTTCACCAAAATAATTATAGCAGAAGTAAACAATCTGATTAACAATTACTTTGAAATTCTTTTAAAGCCTGTAGAAAGGTCCAGTGATTTAGTCAACAGAAAAAATATAAAAAAAGAGAATAAAAGCAAATAACTTCATGGTGAAATCACAATTCCAAGAATTACGTGACAAAATAAGTCACTCTCATTTATAGCTGTGATAAGACATATAACTGGATTCCTCGAAGTTCAAGAGAGTGAAGTCAACACAATATGTATCAATTACAAACATATATGCGACATTTATAATCACAAGTACAAATGCCATAAATACATTGACGGATGTCACTGACAATGAATGTAAATCTCGTGTATATATTTGGTTCCCAGATATACAAAAAGTGTCCTTGACTGAAGCCAACAGGCAAAAAATTCCTGATTAAAATGCACACAAAAGCATTTAAATGATATAGTCTTAAGTACTCACATCAGAAACTCAATGATGAGTAGTGTTGATAAACAAAATAACACTGAAAGTCATATCTGTTTATCTGATCAGAAGAAGAGCATTTTAAAATTAATGTATATGCAAGTTACTGAATTATGTGCAAAATTTAATTAAACATCTTTACAATCCATGCATGTGAATGAAATTAACATTATAGTATATAATTTAATGTTTATTTTATCCAAGTTTTAATTCTTTGTTACAACAGAGATTTAAAATAAATATTTTGCTCATATAGTTTGCTTGTCACATGATCCAAGTTATATAAAAAAAATCTCCAATTTAACGGAAACTGACTGTAAACACATAGCTCACAATGCATATAACTGTCTAAATGCCAATATATTTTCACATGTCCTTTTGAGACATATGATATATGCAGTCTTAGAACTGAATCCACTGCCAAAGAGAAATAGATTTTACAGCCTTTTATGGGTGCTATGCCAATCTTCTACACTTTAGAAACAAATTTATGACGTACAAGTAATTAGTTAATACAAGTGTGCAAAGCTGTTATAAAGAGCTCAGTTTACACTCCACTCCACCAACAGTTAATATGAAATTGGTGAACAGTTTTTGTTCTGAAGTAACAGCCTGCAGTACTATTGTCTACAGCACTTACAGTGGTTTGTTACCTCAAAATGCTATAGTTAGAGACAGTTGAACTGTACTAAAATCTAATTTTTATATTTTAGTTGACTATGTATAATTTATGTTTTAAAAATCCTATTTGAGTGATTTAATTGTTTTTATAAGCTTAACTTGTTACATGGATTGTGAAAGTTTTATAAACAAGATGGTATCTATAACAGCCATCCTGTTTTGGCAACACATCTATGTGGGGAATTTGTCAAAATAACTTCTTCATAAAAGACCTATTGGTATCAGTTAACATATCAGAATAAATATAGACAAAGAATTTTAACACTCCTATGAAAAGTGGGGCCTAATAGGCCCCAGACCAACTTGAAAGGTTATTAATATTAGGCTAATAATTTTGTATTTAAATGAAATTGCCATTTAAATCCATTAATGAATGAATTAACGAGATTCCCACTGTCCCTATCTACTATCTAGTGAAACCACAGCCAGGGGAACGGGCTTGGAGAAATCAGGACTAGAAACGTCTTTTCGTAGGAGTGTTAAAGGAGAATTAAAAATAAACTATAAATGAAAAGATAAAGACGTTAAATTACGAATATGTGAAACAGATGACTATACTAGTGAATTTCTATAAAGATGTAAAAGGTATGTACACATTTTTGTTAATTTTAAAAACATTTCCCTACACTCTCTGTTGATGATGATAAATAGAGTTAGTAATACTGTGCATAAAATAAAGTACAAACATTTACCTTAAAAAACAGCAACTGATGTTCATTTATGAGGTTCTATAGGTTATGCAAATGAAATGTAAAAACTGTGAGGTAAAAAGTATTATTTTTATACTTTATGTAAAAATTACTTTGCATGTGAACTACTCAGAGTCCAAGTGTAAATAACTACATTAAATAATGAATTTTTATCAGAAAAATCCAAAAAATATTTACAAAATAAAACTTTTGCTGAAACTACTTACTTTAATGAAAGTTTGTTATCAAGTTTTAAGGAAATAATTTCATTAACTAGTTTCATTTTTGAAAGGCATTTCATGAGAGTTGCATACTTTTCTTCCTATGAGCATATATCATTCTACAAGGTTTAATGTCTTCCATAATGTAACTGTTAATTACATATCTATATACATAATGTATGCCTATGTTACATACGTATACAATATTAATGACTATTCTACAGCAACCACATAAAATGTATTTAGTCCAAAAGCAATGTTTACATTACTTGTAATATCTTTTAATATGAACTTAAATAGCAGAGTTTTGTAAAGGTTTACTAACCTGCCTAAGATCAACACAATTCAGTATAAAATGCAAAACATAGCACATCTGCAGTGCACCATCTTCATTGAACATGATTTACAATGAAATAGTTCCAAGGAAAGCAGGAAGCCTGAAAATTGTTCTTAAAAGATAAATTAACCCTTAAACAAATAATACTGTGTAAGACTATTAAGTATTCTGATTATTTACACAACTGAAAAATAAATAAGAACAAAACTACAATAAGAATTTCATTAATTAATCAACAACAAAATAAATCTCTTCACAGAAAACTAAATCTCATTAAAAAAAATACAATTCCTAATTGACCTAAAACTTTAAGAAGTTAATTATTCTTGGGTATCTTTGAAATTAGATTTTGATAAAAATGGTTTTATGTTTCAGATGTGGTTTAAATAAATAGTTTAAATTTTAAGGTAGTAACATTAAAGTTTGATGGTCCATAAGGTACAAATTTTCCAAACTCTTAAAATTTCTTGATTTGCATATATTTGCAAAAGCACTTTCAATTTTGTCCATAAATCATCCATAAAAAGATCATAGCATAATGTGTTTGCTAAATGACCAATCTCCATCTTCAGTCATTGTCTAATTCAACAGAAATGCCTTTGTTGCAATATATGGAAAATAGACAAGTAAGGAAACTGTTATTGTATTAAAGTCCATCTTTATACTGTGCTGTTTGTGTCCCAGGAACCACAGTACTTACATTATACATACATTGTACCTCACTACTATAACAACTGAATAACACAAGCAAAACCAGGTTAATATATGTGATTCATCCTCACTGTCAAGCTGAATTCAGAGAAAGTACACCTTACTTAAAGAGATGGGACTAAATATTTGTCTACAGAAAACCATCCTTTCCTTTTCACTACCGTCTTACATTATACACTATATCTTATTAGGATGATAAAGCTGACTTAAAACTGTAAAATGTTCAAAGTTGCATCACCTACTTCAATCTTTTTTATCTACCTTTGTACTAAACTCACTAACTCTAATATTTTGGGATCATCTGGAATTTTTTCCCTCCATCCAGGATGTTTTTTTGGCCTCCAAATTAACAAGTAACGACTAAGAGATGCTTTGGGTCTCTTTTACAACTGGATGATATATCCATATCGAGGCTTACAATATAAAATTGGATATAAAGCACCTTGTTAATTTGGAGACCAAGAAAACATACTAGAGAGAGGGAAAAATTTCTGGATGATCCCAATTTTCATGAAAATATAGGTGATTTTTTGCTTTTACTCTATATTATAAAACAAAAAAAGGAGACTGAGAAATTGATTGAAAGACTATGACAGATAGCCAGTCTTCAGTTTTAATGACAACAACAAACAGCTGGAATAGAAACTGTGAAAGAGATGATTTCCAGATTCAATGTTCTGTTGGACAGAAGGTCTTGAACTTCCTCCAACAGAAGCTGGCTGTTAATGGAATCCTGAGGAAGGAAAGAAATGGATATCTGTGATAAAAAGAAGAAGGTAAAGGAAGCATAGGACATGTCCAAATAATCCACCAATCTGTGGTGAAACATTGCCAAAGGGAAAGAAAGTCACACAACTGAGCTCCCATCCAGTTATCAACTGGTACTGTTGATATTATGATGATCTACACTGAAAAAAAACACCTGGAAAGAGGAACAGGTAAAACCTGGGAAGGGCTGGGATGGGAAACAGGAATAGGGGCTTGTCTTGATTCCAACTGTGGCAAATGAGCTACCAAAAACGAAGGGTAGGGTGTTGATGCAGGTGTTCCCAGCATGCAATTCCAAAGTGTCTGGAATACGTTTGAAAATATACTAAGAAACAGAGCTACACATGATTTCCTAAGTGGGCAGCAAATAAATCTGACAGAAGGCTGCATTTTGACCCAGTATGTTTCAACAACAGAAAAATTATGTATGCAAGGTGAGAGTAGAGAATGAAAAATGAATCATCTTAGAAGTAACAAAGGAGAGGCTGTTCCTCAAAAACCTCAGGATTTTCGTACAGAGTATCTGAAAGTAAATGTATGGTAGATAAATACCACAAAAGTACGGATAAGACAGAGGCATGGGTTAAAAGCACTGGAAATCAGGGGGAACTTCCAAATTGGCAAAATAGATTCCAACACTTGTGAGTCTTAAAACGGATAGGCTACTTGATGGTTCATCAAACTATTCACAGCACATAGGAAGCAAGACATGCTGGAACTCTCAACCAATTATGAAGTAAAATGCTTTGTATGAACCCTAATATCCAAAGAAAGTGGGAAAACTAAATAAGGTAAAGAAGAACTAAGAACTATCATACAACAAAAAAGGATGAGGATTGTAGGAAATCATATAAGGGGATAAAACATCACATACCTAAGAAATCATACCTGAATACGCAATATTAGACCGAGCTGACTCTGGAGGAGGTGTACAGGGAAACATGAGAAAATCCTGTGGTGGAAAAAGGCTATAAAAATTTTTCTCGGAATGAACAGGTTCAGATTGTTCATGAGGTGAATAACTTCAAGAGAAAGTGGCTGACTCACAGAACGACCAGTCTCTCATTGAATAACTGCAGATAATTCCATTAACAGGGTTGCTTGCACCTCCAGCCATAGTTACAAAACCAGCACTCTGTGCTCTATCTACCTCATGTGCTTCGTAGGAACTCACGAATTTTTCAAAACCAAACATGTACAATATTACATCAACTATACTTTGTCCTATCCATTGCCGACAACTACACACAATAAGCACAATATTTATATAAGCAGTTTGTCACAGCAACGAATCTTACGGTGAAGACGTTTTCTAAATTGATAGAGTGTGATCACAAATAATTATACTTGTAAGAAGACATTGACATTAGGCCTGTGATTTTATTAACGTTACGATTTTTATATTCAGCCCCCTAGGTAACTTCATGGGAGAAAATAAATAAATTTCTTTTTCTTGTAATTCTGTTCCAACCAGTATGTAAACAGTTTGTTTGTGATGGTTTTATTTTTAATATTTTAACTCAAATTGAGGAAACTTAAGGGAAGAATAGAAACTTTTTAAATTCCGTATATATAATTTACCTGCCAGGCGAGTTGTTTGAACTATTTTCACAACAATAATTGTGATTATTTACCACGTATTATTGTGAAACAACAATATCTTATTTTGTAATAAAATAACGTAAACATTAGATGTTTTTTCACACATTTTTGAATTTGTATATTTTAAATTCAAATCAAAGCTGTTTAAAAATAGAACTGTGGTTTCTGTAGCCTCATCATAAATTTTACACCTTTTAGTTTCTGTACTTTGTCAGCTTTTAGCGTTTAATCCGTAACTCCGTAACTTTTATCAGTTTTTAGTGTTTAATCCGGAACTCCGTAACTTTTATGATATATTGTTGTGGTGTTTCTTTGTTGCCTCTAAGCATGATGTGAAACAACAATATCTTATTTTGTGATAAAAATAACGTAAACATTAGATGTTTTTTTTCACACAGTTTTGAATGTATATATTTTAAATTCAAATCAAAGCTGTTTAAAAATAGAACTGTGGTTTCTGTAGCCTCATCATAAATTTTACACCTTTTAGTTTCTGTACTTTGTCAGCTTTTAGCGTTTAATCCGTATCTCCGTAACTTTATCAGCTTTTAGTGTTTAATCCGAACTCCGTAACTTTTATGATATATTGTTGTGGTGTTTCTTTGTTGCCTCTAAGCATGATATGAAACAACAATATCTTATTTTGTGATAAAAATAACGTAAACATTAGATGTTTTTTTTTCACACAGTTTTGAATGTATATATTTTAAATTCAAATCAAAGCTGTTTAAAAATGGAATTGTGGTTTCTGTAGCCTCATCATAAATTTCACACGTTTTAGTTTCTGTACTTTGTCAGCTTTTAGCGTTTAATCCGTAACTCCGTAACTTTTATCAGCTTTTAGTGTTTAATCTGTAACTCCGTAACTTTTATGATATATTGTTAGTAGTTCTTACGTCATTACAATATTTATAATATTAACAATGAAACAGTATCTTAGCAACACAGATAATTAGAAGACATTTTGGAAAACGTTCAAGCTACTTCTGCGAGCAAACTTTAAGATATAGAGATGGTGAAGTTCTGTTTGGAAACATTGATTTTTACAGCATTATATGCTGTGATAATAGCAATGCCTGGACACATAAAGCTTAAACCAGAAAGTATTATACTTGGCGCCCCACAGGTTATTCCGTGTGTCCCTGACAGCTATGGGATCAAAAGTTATACCATTGATGTTTTTCAGTATTATTGGTTTGGCCCCTACGGAGGAATAGCAACAGACGATGATGAAATTCGGGTAAACAAAGCCACTGGAGATTTAATGATTTATAAATTTGATTTTTCTGATACTGGTGTGTATAAGTGCGTTATTGAATACTCAAAAACTGGGAGATAAAAGCACACAAACCAATTTTCATCACTCATTTCTTGGAAGGTAAATGCTTATAAGAATCGATTTTGATAGTGTTTAGAAGTTTAAAAAAAACTTTAAATTATGAATCGGATTCCATCCATTTTTACTACAATTTACGTAAAGTGTTATAAGTTCGATATATATTTAATGATTGTACATTAATTTTCCAAAATCCATGAAATCACCTTTCCAACTACCAACATACAGCTCACCGCCATTGTTTCCGCGTTAAGCCTGAGGTGTTAAAATGTTGAAAATCAAACATGTCTACAGATATAAATTTATCATTACGAAATAATTTTGATTTATTATTATTATATACAACAACTAAATACATACATAGATATGAATAAATTTAATTAATAACGTTACACAATTAATGAAATTAGACATTCCGTGAAGTCAGAAAACGAGATAATCTTATGTTAGAAATTAGAAAGGTTTTGTTGTTATCTTTACAAGTAATAGAACAAATAATTAAAAAAAATCAAAAGTGCTGAATGATTTCTTTAATCGCCTGTGAAAATATTGAAATTACAAAATGCTACAGTGTTATAGCAGAAAAATGTTTCTTTTGTTACAAACACACAGTAAGTTCTGGTATTCAGAGACATTGTTTAGCCACTTTTCACATCCAAGCGATGAAACAATATATTCTTATTATTTGAAATAAGAAAGTTTGAAGATCTTATTTGATTAACTATATCTGTTACTGAGCATATCTTTAATTCTGACCTGGGTAGACATCTTCATTTGTTGGAAGTTAATATCAAACACGTCACATTTTCCGTCCAGTCATGTTATATATATTTTTAATTACGATTGTTTGTTTGTTTGTTTTTGAATTCCGCGCAAAACTACACGAGGGCTATCTGCGCTAGCCGTTCCTAAGTTAGCAGTGTAAGACCAGAGGGAAGGCAGCTAGTCATCACCACCCACCGCCAACTCTTGGGCTACTCTTTACCAACGAATAGTGGGATTAACCGCACGTTGTAATGCCCCAAGGCTGAAAGGGCGAGTATGTTTGGTGTGATGGGGATTCGAACCTGCGACCCTCAGATTACGAGTCGAATACCTTAACACATCTGGCCATGCCGGGCCTTTAATTACCAAAATTTGCGTTTTTCATATAGTAAAGCTACAAAGGGATATCCGCTGTTTCAACCGAGAGGAAATCGAACTCTTAACTTTAGCATTGTAAATCCTTATTTATTATTAATTATGAAAATACATTGAGTTGAAACCTCCTGTGACTTACGATACAATAGATAAAGGACAAGATAAGCCATCAACTATATTTGTTAGATTTTGTTTATACCTTAAAGGATTTCCAATGTGTGAGGTTTCACGAAGAAAAGTAGTTAATAATTTGTTATGAGCCTAAAGTGTCATATCAGGTCAAAAATTCCCCTAGTGGCCCAGCAAAATGTCTGCGTGCTTCCAATGCTAGAAACCGGGTTTCGATATCCGTGATGGGCAGAGCATAGATAGCCCATGGTGTAGTGTTATGCTAAATTCCAAACAAACAGTGCAAAAATATTATTTCTTATGTCAACAATACTCTAACTACGAACCATCTTATACTTTATTTTAGCATGCGTTCAACCTAGTGAAAACTACCAATGTCCTGAAGGACTCACACTGAGACATAACCTATGTTGTAAGTTGTGCTTTCCTTCAGAGCGTTTATATGTGTGATCAGTATTTGTGAATTATAATTTTTAAATAAATCGAAAAAGGAAAACTGTTTTGAACAAACTAAGCAGTAAATTAGTTATTATATACTTCATCCATTATTTTAATTTTAATTGTTAACATTGTTTATATTTCAAACTTTTTTCTTAGATCCAAGTCAAACAGAAACGGAGGAAGAAACATACGTTCCTTCTCCAATAAAAAGTAAGTTATGCTACATATAAAATTACGTAAAACGTACCTTTAACGTGAGACAATATGTGTGGAAAGGTTGGTGACAAAATGTCGTGATGGAAAAATATTACTGTGACGATGTTTGTGTTGACGCGTGTTGTTCTTTCTTCCCATTAAATTTCTTCAATCCCTTATTCATGAAGGTAAAAAATGTAGTAATGTGTGAAGACCCGATCTATTATAATATTCCAGTACATTGTGGACATTATTTTCTATTCTAAATAATAAATATCTTACCATTTCACCACTCATAGTAACTTAGGTAAAACACGATTCACCAAACCACGTCTATCATTCCCACTAATTCACTGTTCACAGTTTGAGCTTTTCTGTTGTCTGAAGTAAGTTTTTGGACCAGTAATTGTATGTCATAAGTATTTTCTTCCTTCTAATATTGTTGTATTATTTAAACCTTGACTATTTTATAAAAACTGGTTGACTAGAGCAGAGTTTTAGATTTGTTTACAACAAAAAGACCGTCCATGTACTTTACCTTTGAATTGTTACCGATAGTTTTCCAATATATTCTCTTTTGTTTGTAGTTCATTTAGACACTAATTACAGATTTCTTTGAATAATGAAACATATAAACAGTATTCAGTTTACAAATTGCTAGTAAGTCAGTGTCGACAATCATACATTCTTGGAAGTCTGAGAACTCGTTACTTTTGCCTTTTGTCTTGTTACGAATATACCGTGTTTCTCCGAAAACAAGACAGGGCTTATATTAATTTTCACCCAAAATATGACACTAGGGCTTATTTTCGGGGGATGTCTTATTTTGATATATTAAAAAAATGAAGTTACAAAGTAAAACTATTAAACTAACCATTTAAAATAAACTGTTATTAAACTATTAAACTAACTGATTAATACTTAAACAAACTAATTAACTAACTATTAAACTAATTAATATTTTTTTTTATTTCTTTCCTCTTCCTGCCACTCTTAACTAGGGCTTATTTTAAGGGTAGGGTTTATATTAAAACTATCCCCAAAAATCACACTAGGTCTTATTTTATGGGTAGGTCTTATTATCGGAGAAACACGATATATATCTGCCGTAATGGTGGTCAGTCACGTGACGCATCAAATGATCATCCTGATTTGATATGAAAACACAGTCAGTGTATTTGGTTGTCATAAGATATGATAAGTTAATATCTTTACTTGGATTATCAAGGAAGAAAGTAAATCTAAAGTGATACTTCACACTTCTTTACCTGTACTGTTTTATCCATGTGCATTAAACTTATACGTGTTTGAATAAAGAGTGGAACTTCTTCGATTCCAGTAACTTAGAACGCTGTGGTTATCTTGTTATTTTCACTGTAAGTATACCAAATGAAACGTAGCCTCCTCCAATACTATCATATAACAAAAACAAATTGCACAAAACTAACTTTCTTTTTAACTTGTATTTTTCCATTTCAGCACCATCCATGTCAGAACATACGATTCTATTGGTAACTGCTGCAGTAGGAATACCACTTTTGTTAATTTTATTAAGGTAAGAACAAAACAGTATTTTTTTATGTTTTGTTTAATAGATCTTAATATAATTTCTGTGTTATTAATAGTTGAACCATATGTGTATATACTTAATAATGAATTTAAAGGGGCTGAGAAATAAAAAAAATATTAGTTACTTTCTTTTAATTAGAATGATAAATAATCAAAAGGTTACAAACGCTTGCATTAAAAAGAAATACATAAGGGGAAATTAGCATCATTAGTTTACAATAAAGTGTATTTTAAGTGTGGAGATTCACTTAAAGCTTAAATTGTGGATCATGTTTTACAATATTACAAGTTCTTCTGATGAAAACATTCCTTGTAAGTATATTATTGTTCAACCTGTTTTTTATATGTAAATACAATAAGGTACTGTGCGTGTCAGTAGAAATACTTGAAATTGAAACGTGTAAAATATGGGTAACCTAAATTATTACAATTCGAGTACTTGAGATAAATATAAAAGGCATTTTTATTCTAAAAAGTTCTTTAACTAATTAATGATTTTCAGTTTATTTGAATATGGTCTTAAAATTGAAATTTATCAGCGGGTATAATAATTATTCAATTATCCCTCTTAAGCTGTAACATTTTATTCCTGTTTACATTTGTTAACTTTATTTTAAAGAGATGAAGCAGGGGTCAAATTGCCATGTCCACCGTGGGGAACTGAACCCGCGTATTTAAGTGTTATATGTTCATATACTTACTGACGTTCCACTGGGAGAGAACGTCCCTGTGGCTGTCGTTGTTAAATAATGTTATTTCTAGATTATAATTATATTCCATTTTTAATTGACATAACACTGATGTACAAATAAGAGTCAAATTAAATCATCCATGTTATTTATTAGCGCTTTTCTTTTGTAGTGTCATTATTTGGAAGTGTTGTAGATGTAAATCAGTAAAATCAGCTAACACAGAAGACCATACAAATAAAGATGATAGAAAAAAAATTAAATATTCACTTGTACCACAAAAAGATGAAGACCAGTCTGTTAATAGAGATGATAAGAGAAAATGTAAAAGTGTAAAAGAGAAGAGGGCCAAAAAGTTCAGAATTTTCATCTTCCTAAAGTAAGTATTGTGATAACGGGAAATGTCATCACATTTCATACCGAGTGTCTGGGACTTACAACGCTAGAAACCAGCTATCGATAGTCGTGATGGGTAGAGCACAAATAGACGAACATAACAAGAATGTAATATACCTTCAGTCACATATATTTACTCACTTTCTATACATTTTATGCTGGTGTTCTGCGTGAAGTTTAGACACCGTTATAAATATAATGTATTAAGGCTATAAACTTTACACTCTAATCTTCCACCTTATAAGAAACGTTTAAATTTAATGGTATCGATTTTTAGAAGGAAATTGTAGTCGGTTTAAATGGATACTTGATAACAGCTTCTAGAGACGTTGTGTGTAGATATATACATGTAATACAGGTTTCTTCTTTATCATTGCAGCCATCTCAAAACATTTTCAACATTGTTGTACTCTATTGACTCTGTTTATGAGTCATGTGTTTTCACAGTTATTGACACAGTTACGGATGAATCTTGACTTGGTATAGGTATACAACAACAACTTTATGCCATGTCGCTAAGCAACAAAAGTATAACCTGATATTCTTGTTAATCTATGTACTCAAAGTATAAAGTGAAATGTATGAACAACAAAATTGTAAAAAATTACATATTTTCTACTGTATTAACATTTGGGAAAGTATATGAAAGATGCTTCTAATATGACCATTCTAAAACGGTTCCACTTGGATAGAAGCTATTTCAAATTATAGTTCTAAGCCCGCTACGGGGAAAGGAAGGCGTTTTATCAGTATTTTATCTCATGGTTTTCATGATCATCTCACATATGAGGGACACAATTCTTCATGTCGTTAGATAACTTTTCATTAATTATGAATTTACGTAAATTCCGTCCAGAGGACTAGTACTTGTATATAATAATATTTTCTTCATTACCATTCAAGTCGTCTCCAAACCTTTAATAAATGTTTATTCTATAGATTTGTACTGCATGACTCTGTTTATGAGTCATTACCTCGTAAAGTTGGCTCTCACTCATTCCATTTAGTAATAGAGAGACATATATACGTATGATGTATAATGTGAGGACTTCCATCCTTCATATACTACAATTGCTAATTTAGCAGTGTAAAACTAGAGAGAAGGCACCTAGTCATCACCACCCACCGCCAACTCTTGATCTATTCTTTTGCCAACGAATAGTGGGATTGACCGTCACATTATAATGCTCCCACGGCTGAAAGGGCGAGCATGTTCGGTGTGACGGGGATTCAAACCCACGACCTTCGTATTACGAGCCGAGCGCCTTAACCACCTGGCCATGCAGGGACATTTATATTTGCTTATTTTCTTTTGCTGTTTAACAAACCGGCATTATCCAAATTTTTTTTCCTTTGATAACTGTAGAACTTTGATTTGTCTTATCTGATGTTCAAACATCCCTTTCGTCATGCCAAAATTTTAAACAGCAGAAATTCTCTAACAAGTTTACATTTATGCTAGGTAGAAACTTTCTAATTAAAAACACTGGACTCATTTACGCACCACATAGAGTTAAAAATGTATTTTATTTTACTTTTTATGAAGCATCATTATTCTCGTGTTTGTATTCTTCTTGCGCTTTAGTTCAAATCGATATTGATGAATTTCGCAGCACCATCTCGATATTAAACTGCTTCCAAACAAATATTAAAATATTCGAATTTTAAATACAAAGGCACCCATAGATTAAGGACATCTGGTGTAGCCCAGTAATAGGACCGAACACTTATAACTCTAAAAGTCTGGTATTAATGCTCATGGTGAGCAGACACAGATAGTCCGTTTTGAAGTTTTCTAATAATAAAACCAACAAAAACAACGTAGAGTGAAATTCTCGATAATTGCAGCAACTAAATTAAAATATACATCACGCAATTTATCATTCTCAAAAGTATAGTTGTTAGTACCAACGTTTTTTTATTTCAATTTCTTTTTTAGTTTGATTATTTTTGAAATTATCAAATTTCTAATAACACTTGTTAGTAATTGTTTACATTTTGTTCTGTTTCTTACTAGAGAAATATAATACTTTCTACAGAGTTTTTCCCCGAAGTAAAGTTTTAAATATTTCGATATGCATAAGATAAACATTCCCTTCCCTTTTTACTTATTAGAAATCAATTTATAGAGTCAATTAGTTTGCTCAAAATTTTTGATATTTCAATAAAAGTGTTGTTCGAAAACGTATTTTAATTGATATCCACTAACTTGATATAGCCCAGTTATCGGTAGTTTCATTGTATTAACTTCCAAGAGGTAATTTCGATATAATGATAACTAACATCAACCTATCCTGATTCTTGTTATTTTTAGAAAGAAACAAAGGCGAATGTTTTCACCAATAGAAAGGACATCCAAAATAGCAATCCCTCATGTAAAATAACAAACATTATCACGAGTCTTGAAGGATCTGATACAAAATATTTTATAACAACACAGCCTCATAAATATAAACCAATTATCTCATATATATCGGAAACTCTGTTAACTGAAAGGAAGAAGGAACTTTCACATTGTAGACGTCACAACAAATTTACGAAATATAAATCAAAGAGACCTCTTTACTTCAAAGAACTGCGAGATTTGTTCCACGAAAGAAAATCATCAGAGTCAGAGGGTTCTGAGGACTAGAGTAGATAGACAAATTGAGAAACGAAGCTCCTGAAACATATTTAGATCCACGAGAATTTTTTGACTAGTGTTTAACCGAATTAGAAAGCCAGATGCAAGACAACAATAGAAGAACTTCTATGATCGGACGATTTTCTTCACTAATAAGAGACAGTGGAACTCGATTTATGTTTTCTTGTCCCGAATATTCACAAACTTCGCATCGATAAAAAATTAAAATAATATCTATGTAAATAGAAAATAAAAAGTTATAGAGTATTTAAAAATTGCCTGTTTTATCGCCTTAAAAATCCATGTTTGTTTCAAAGAAAATGATTATTTATTACAGAAGCTTTATAAATTATAACTTCACTGTAGACACACAAGTTGGGGAAAGATTGATTTCAAATTAGTAATTAATATTTTTTGGATATACAAAACTGTTTAGTTTAAGAGTTATTATTCAATTTATTTGGTGAGTTAATATTTAATGATTTTAAAAAAATAATAGTGATTATTTAAGTTTGGTTGTATGACGTGGCAAACAAACAAACTTACCACGATATACAACCAAACTTAAATAATCACTTTTAACACTCTTGCTATGATTTTTTGATAGCCCTCCAGTAGCTTTGTGCTAACCGTCCCTAATTTAGTAGTGTAAGACGAGAGGAAAGGCAGCTAGTCATCACCACCCGACCGCCAACTCTTGGGCTACTCTTTTACCAACGAATAGTGGGATTGACCGTACATTATAACAGCCCCACGGCTGAAACGGCGAGCATGTTTGGCGCGACGGGGATGCGAACCCGCGACCCTCAGATTACGAGTCGCACGCCTTAACACGCTTAGCCATGCCGGGTACAACGTGTGCAATACATTTCTTGGGGTCTATAACTTCAGTGTCCCATTTCATTTTTATCAGTTGCTTTCCTCGCTTACGTTTCGTTATGATCATTGAAAATGTGTGATGTTACGTGTTACAATTTCAAATAGGCCTAAACCTGAATTAATTTATAATTTATATTTAGAAGTTAAATAAATGTCGATACGTATCCAATTTACGGTATTTGCTAACAAGATTGATACCCACAATTTTCTTTCTAAAAACACATATATTTTAATATTCAGACAATAATACAATTATACAATAACGGTTATTACAAATAATGACTTATGTACAAAAGTTTTACAAATTTAAAAAGAATAGTAAATCTTCTATCTCATTTGGAACTGGATATTGTTTCAAAGGTTCACGATGAGGGAATTAATTTTGAGTTACTTCAAAACACCTTATTTAAATATGAATCAAAAATATCAAATTATCGTAAATCACAGAAATTTAATCAGTATTGAGCAAAACGTAGAGGGCCAATTTAAAATAAGACAAAATCATTTTTTATGTTCTGTCTACAATAACGTTATTAGGCAATCACACACACAATGAATTATAGTATTTTTGTTCCAGTTGTGTTTACTTCATCTATTATTCCTTCTATCGTTTAGTGTAGCCACAAATAGTTAGTTACAATAAAACACTAATTCATCTTCTCGGTGATCACGTCTGTTTTGAGTAAATGTGTTGGAATTATGAACTGATACCAGCTTCCCCAGCAACGACGTACAAATATTATTAATATTGCGGATGATTATGTAAATTTATGATCCCCTCGGATGTATTCTCGTGATCTAACGGAATAAATAAATATCCTGCCATCAGCTTCATAAACGGCGACACGGGACACTGAGTGAAAAATAATTATGTCTGTGTGTTTTCTTATGGCAAAGCCACATCGGGCTATCTGCTGAGTCCACCGAGGGAAATCGTACCCCTGATTTTAGCATTGTAAATCCGTAGGCTTACTGCTGTACCAGCGAAGGACAAAATAATTATTGATGTTTGACACCCAGTATGGTTATTAATAGAGAAAGATGACTTTGAAATGTTGAATTTTTTATCGAATTAACTTTTATTTCTTCTGGTTCTTTTTCCTGACTCCATTATTTGAAATGATTGATACTGATATATTTATGTTTTAGTGCTATTTAACATAAGTATCAAGTTCTAGACACGCGCGTATTTATCTAGGTGTTGAATGTTGGTTGAGTACAAAGACAAATTAATGACATCAGCATTAGATTAGATTAATTAATACGATCAAGATACTTGAACCGTGTGGCCCAGCATGACTATGTGATTAGATATTCGACTCGCAATCCGAGGATTGCGGGTTCCAATCCCCGTCACACCAAACATGTTTAGCCATTGGGGCGTTATAATGTGACGGTAAATTCCACTATTCGTTGGGAAAAAGAATAGCCAAAGATTTGGCGGCGGGTAGTGACGACTAGCTGCCTTCCCTCTAGTCTTACACTGCTAAATTAGGGAGGCTGGCTCAGATAGTCCTCGTGTAGCTTTGCGCGAAATTCAGAACAAACTAAATTCGAACCGTGAACGACATTTTATCCACCATGTGTTATTTTTATGTAATTATGAACAAAGATTCTTGTGAACTCACGAAATTATTTTTCTCACCAGTTATTTACTTGTGAAACTTTCTATGACTTATTTCACGTTTCTTTATCAGGAGGAAATAAATATAGATCATCCTTGACAACTTCTATTGGTGAATAAAACTCGCCATATTCCACTTAAATGTTCATTAAATTCACACACACACACAAAGGCAATTGCTTCTGTGACACATGTTCCCACTTTCTTCAGTTAATGTGCTGGATTGAGGTTCCGTGGCTCTCGTTCACTTTCGAACTTTAGGTGTATTATAAGAGTGACAGTCAGATTCTGCTATACGAACTCAAAGGATTTGTTTGTTAAGAATTTCACGCAAAGCTATACGAGGGCTATCTGCGAAAATATTCAATAAAATAATTCCTTGATTTACAATAATTATATAGATTCATGAGATGTTCTTTATATTTTTTTGAGTTTATGAATACAATTATAATTATGGCTATCATTCAACTGAAGACTCGATCACACGAGTGGCAGATTTAGTACAATTTTATACCATGATGTGTAGAGTCACAAGATGCTCACAATCAACCGCAATACTGCTGTAATGCCAGAAAGATGCCAACAGGGGCTGCGATTGGACGAGGTTTCAAGATTCCCACCTTCCTTCTTGGTGAAATATAAGATCGAATTTGAGTTTCTGAGCAGTTCCTCGCGGTCACGAGTCTCGTAACGTTGTTTCTCGTTTCCATCCTTATAAGGTAAGTTATTTTTGATATAAAATTACAATGGTAAAAAACCTTAAAGGTTTTATTCGACGTTAAGAAAATCATGGTGTCTACAACAAAGGTACATACGAGAAAATTATTAACCTTTTGTATCAGTCTAAGTCTCTTGTATTTTTAACTTAGTAAATATTATCCTAAGACAGCAAGTATATATGTGCATAAAACTATGTTTATACACTTCGTAGACTGAGAAATACGTTGTGTTTTCAATGACGTTACATGTTTTAAGTTGCAACGACATTATATATTATAATTTTTAACAAATTTGTGTATTATATTTTCACAAATACGATATTACACATTGTACTTTCATATATATCTTTCTTATCTATAGGAAATGTTCGAACAATTTTTTTTCCCATATATGTCTTATGTAAACAGCAGGCATTAGGGTTATTATACAATATGAAGTATTATATATAACTTTAAATGTTACATAAAAGATAACATTACTTATCTACGACATAACTTTAAATGTTATACAAGAGATGACATCACTTATCTACGACATAACTTTGGATGTTACACAAGAGATGACATCACTTATCTACGACATAACTTTGACTGTTACATGACGGATGACGTCACTTATCTACAACATAACTTTATATGTTACATAAGAGATGACATCACTTATCTACAGCATAACTTTAAATGTTATATGAGAGATGACATCACTTATCTACAACATAACTTTAAACTTTAACTAACAGGTTACGTCACCTATCTAACACAGAGAATTTTTTCAAGTGCCAAACCACTCAAGTATTTGTCTGTGCTGTAGCCACCGCGAGTTTGGAAGCCTAGTTTATAGTGTTAGGATTCCTCATGTTTACTACTTTGAAATTTGTCCTAGTTTATATTGTGTTAGTTTACTACTTTGATTCCTCAAGTATACTACTTTGAAATTTGTCCTAGTTTATATTGTTAGGATTCCTCAAGTTTACTACTTTGAAATTTGTCTCAGTTTATGTTGTTAGGATTCCTTAAGTTTACTACTTTGAAATGTGTCCTAGTTTATATTGTTAGGATTCCTCAAGTTTACTAGTTTGAAATTTGTCCTAGTTTATATTATTAGGATTCCTTAAGTTTACTACTTTGAAATGTGTCCTAGTTTATATTGTTAGGATTCCTCAAGTTTACTAGTTTGAAATTTGTCCTAGTTTATATTATTAGGATTCCTCAAGTTTACTACTTTGAAATTTGTCCCAGTTTATGTTAGATTCCCCAAGTTTACTACTTTGAAATGTGTCCCAGTTTATAGTGTTAGGATTCCTCAAGTTTACTACTTTAAAATGTGTTCCTAGTTTATAGAAATGTTAGGATTCCTCAAGTTTACTACTTTGAAATTTGTCCTAGTTTATATTGTTAGGATTCCTAAAGTTTACTACTTTGAAATTTGTCCTAGTTTATATTGTTAGGATTCCTCAAGTTTACTACTTTAAAATTTGTCCTAGTTTATATTGTTAGGATTCCTCAAGTTTACTACTTTGAAATTTGTCCTAGTTTATAGTGTTAGGATTCCTCAAGTTTACTACTTTGAAATTTGTCCTAGTTTATATTGTTAGGATTCCTCAAGTTTACTGCTTTGAAAATTTTTGTCCTAGTTTATATTGTTAGGATTCCTCAAGTTTACTACTTTGAAATTTGTCCTAGTTTATATTGTTAGTCCTAGTTTATATTGTTAGATTCCTCAAGTTTACTACTTTAAAATTTGTCCTAGTTTATATTGTTAGGATTCCTCAAGTTTACTACTTTGAAATTTGTCCTAGTTTATATTGTTAGGATTCCTCAAGTTTACTACTTTTTTATATTGTTAGATTCCTCAAGTTTACTGCTTTGAAAATTTTCAAGTTTACTATTTTTAAATTTGTCCTAGTTGATATTGTTAGGATTCCTCAAGTTTACTATTTTTAAATTTGTCCTAGTTGATATTGTTAGATTCCTCAAGTTTACTGCTTTGAAAATTTTACTAGTGTATATTGTTAGGATTCCTCAAGTTTACTACTTTGAAATTTGTCCTAGTTTATATTCTTAGGATTCCTCAAGTTTACTACTTTGAAATTTGTATTCACGTATGTAAACGAAACAGAAATGACAAACGTTTCGTGTTTTCTTTTGCAAATAAATTCGTTATTTTTTTTTCAGCTGCAGAATGTGATTCTGAATCAATCAAATAATGTTGAAACATGTTTGTTAATCTTACTTTGGTAAGAAGTTACGAACATTTTGAAACACAAGACCTAAAGCTGTATAAACAACCACACTACGCTCCAAGTGAACAGCTTAATAAGGTTTTAATTAGTAATTTTAATATTTTACTAAATTTCACTGTTAATTTGGAAGCTTTAAAATAATTTTAAGTCTTTTCTTAATTCAATATTAATGAAGGAGAATATCAAATGTAGTTAAACAAGAATGAAAAGCATCGTCATACGGTAGTTTTCATTGCTGAAGGCTGTCATGTCCAAAGCACATCACTCTTCTCCGAGTACTTTCCATCTAGTGTACGAGAACGATTGCTTTTCCACATTCATTTCAATATTATGTTGAAGAGTATTTTATTTCTAAAATTATGCTATTTGTTTGAACATTTTATTTACTATTCTACGAGGACAAAGTTTCTGAAATCAGTCTGGTTTTTTTTGTTTTTAAAATGATTTTTATATTACAGTAACTTATTGTTTCTGAAATTATTCTTTTTTATATTTAACACGATACTTAACAATGTGTCAGTAAATGCTTTATGAAATTATTTTCCATTTTAGGTTCGAACGTTATTTTTAACTCACTGCTAGAGAGATTTCTGAATTTTCTCACTAACATAATTTCTTTTTTTCTAATTTCGCGAAACTTACAAGAGGGTTGTCTTCGCTAGCCGTTCCTAATTTGATAGTGTAGGAATAGAGCGAGTGCATTAGTCATTACCACCCACCGCCAAACTCTTGGGCTTCTCCTTTACTAACGAATAGGGGGATTAATCATCACATTATATCGCCTCCATAGCTGAAAGGGCGAGCGTGTTTGAAGTGACGGGGATTCGAATTCGCCACCCTCAGATTACGAGGACATGATTTAAACGTAATGATAAAATAGATTAATGGAGTCAGGAATATACAACATGCTTAACATCACAGATTAACTTGTTCGACATTGTTCGTACTTTTTCCATTTTTCAGTGACGTAGAACTAAATAGTGTAATAGAGAATAAATTTGTTGAAAAAAAATTATTCTAGTATACCAGAGTCACGACTCGATGGCCAAGGATCTTCAGACTCTGTTGTGATAATAATGCTTTAAAAAGCGCCCTCTAGCAGTAGTAGTTGAACATAATTACAACCTCATGAACTATAGGTTTTACACGCTTTAACTCAAATCAGAATACCCACAAGCTTTCTTTTTCGATTTTTCTTGGGACAAAACTGACTGAATTTCTAAACTCTCCACTAACGAATGATTGAAATGAAAATGCTAATGATTTATGTGATTTTAAACATCAATTGTTAGAGCGTCTAATGACGAATTATTTAAAGGAAAACGCTACATTTACCAACTCCAGATTAAGTTGTTAAAGCTTCTATTGTAGTTTGATATGCTGCCAACCTCAAGCCCTAAAAACATTAGAAAAATATAAATGGCATATGTTGTCCCTTATGACAGCATTCCCGAACAAACTAGACCGAGTTATAGATCATCAGTTGATTTTGTTTGATTTATTTTGAATTTCGCGCAAAGCCACACGAGGGCTATCTGCGCTAGCCGTCCCTAATTTAGCCGTGTGAGGCTGGAGGGAAGGCAGCTAGTCATCACCACCCACCGCCAACTCTTGGGCTACTCTTATACCAACGAAAAGTGGGATTGATCGTCATATTATAACGCACCCACGGCTGAAAGGGCGAGCATGTTTGGTGCGACGGGGATTCGAACCCGCGACCCTCAACTGACGAGTCGAACGCCTTAACCTACTTGACCATGCCGGGCCGATCATCTGCTGATAACTGGATGGTAAGAAACCAACAATTTTCATCTTTTTTAACCGTAATCCCTAAAATCATCAAAAATATATAACTCGAAATTTTTCGTATCAGCATGACAGATGAGTGCTAATACAATTAATACGAATCCCAATATTATTCTGACCTCAATTATTATATTAAAGATCCACCACAATGTTACAGTCCATGTTGGTATGACAACCCTTCTTCGTGTTAATAGCCAGCAGTGTAGCTTTCATTACTGACGACTGTCATGTCCAAAGTACATCACTAATCTCTTAATGCTTTCCATCTATTTGAAGAGGGCGACTGTTTCCCAGCGTCATTTTCAACAGTTCGATAGTACAGAAAACAGATGTTGCATCCGGCGACTTAGCTGGTATGTCTTATTAAAGAATATCCTGAATATCCTACTCATTTTTCCACTGCTTCAGTTATGCGACGGTTTGTCGGAACACATGATTCTAAGCCTTTTGTTGGTAAGCTCGTGCCCTATTGGTCACGTTTCCGAAAGGAAGTCCTTCTTCATTATGCTGCACACTGTTTTCTGGAACACATGGACGGATTTTGCCAATGACCTTTGTATTCGTCGATTCACAACTGTTACCAGACTTCAGTCTTCACTTAGTGTAGTTAGGATACGACTTGTTCAGGTCTCTTTATGGATGCCCAAGGTGCCCCTGTTGGTCATTATTCTTTTGTTTTTCAATGACATTGGTTACAAGGCGTGTTCCCGCCTTGGAAAATCTAACTCTCAATCTGTACATATGTTTATGTTCTAAATATATAAATAATTTGATTCTAAAAGGACTGTTACATGTTCTTCCCGAAAGAGATCAAATTTTTGGCGATGCTACACTATCTACGTAATATTAGATATGTCAAAATATAGTTTGATACATCCCGTTCCACAGCGATTTTATATTGACTATGATTGTGGGGTGACTTGCTTGTTGAAATATCCAAAATCATTTTCATAAAACTTATTTGACCCCGTAGTTTGAAACACTAAATTATATGGAAGTAACTAGTAAACTCCACACCAAGGACAACATTTCTATCAAATGTATTAAAACACTAGTAGTAATACCAGGAAAAGATGCTTAGAGCTTTAGCATGACAGGCCTAAGTTGCCGAAGCAATAAAGTTCATTAGGGTTAGCGAATATAATGACATTCACGTTTGACTACCGTTGTTTTTCACCTTATTTATTTTAATTGTTCCATAATTAATTTGAAATTAGATTTTAAACAGACATAAAATAAAGCTTACGTTGTCTGTCTACATCAATTTGATCTAAATCGTAACAAACCAATGAAGTTTATCACACTGGTTAGGCTTATCAGGCGTTAATTGATTAAACTGACAATGGTTTTTATGATGGCTGTTATGACTCACGAGTGATTGAAAGTTTACCCTTGTTCATCACGAATGGATTTCTTATTGTAATCCTCCAGTTCCGTCATCCATCATCACCTTTTGTGTAGATGAGAGTCAGAATCTTGCTACTGTTTGTAAAGGAAGAAAGTTGGGTTACTTTTACTGCTAAGTCCGCTCAATAAAACAGGCTGGCTAACAAATGGTTAGAAGACGTCACTCACAGACGAGGGAAAATAAAACTGAGAAAGATAACTGGGACATGTAACTCTTCCTAGAAGTTTATCGTAAATAAAGCTTTTGTTCTGTTCCCCTTATATAACGATAGAAAAAAACTTTGCTAAATATAAAAAATCACGTACGTTAACAGTTTTTGATTATTATTTCTTACCGAACGTTTTGTTAAAATCAAAATTGTTTATTATTGTTTAAAGCATTAAAGAAATACTGATTGGTCATAAAAATATCCATTTCTTCCTTGGTATATAAGAACACATATTTTAATTTTTAGAATACAAAGATACGGTACTTCTGGCTGTAACCTAGTTTGTAAATTTGTTTAGAATAAAAAGATACGTTACTTCTGACTGTAATCTAGTTTGTAAATTTGTTTAGAATAAAAAGGCACCGTACTTCCATCTGTAACCTAGTTTGTAAGTTTGTTTAGAATAGAAATATATGGTACCTTCAGCTATAACTTAGTTTGTAAATGTGTTTAGAATAGAAAGATACGGTACTTCAACTTCCAGTTGAATGCCTTAACCACAAGGAAATGACAAGCCAATAATATGTAATAATATATTGTTTTAAATTAATGTAGCTTGTTTTTAAAGACCGTACATTTTTAATTAGTGAGGTTTGATATCAAAGACCGTACTGCCTCAGTTTGGTATCAAAGATTAAACTGACATAGTTTGATATCAAAGACCGTATTGCCTCAGTTTAGTATCAAAGATTAAACTGACATAGTTTGATATCAAAGACCGCACTGCCTCAGTTTGCTATCAAAAACCGTACCTCTTTAAGTAATGGAGTTTGGTAACAAAGACAATACTGCCTTAGTTAGTGTAATTTTAACAAATAATACCAATTTTTGAAACTGTAGGTTACTTTGAAGAAAATTTAACATAATTGACATTAAAACACAGTACTTTTAAACTTTAAGTTGAAAGTTGACATTATAACACAGTACTTTTAAACTTTACCCAAGTTGAAAGTTGACATAAGAACATAGCAGTGTTAAACTTTGAGTTGAAAGTTGACATTAAAACATAGGACTTTTAAACTTTAAGTTGAAAGTTGACACTAAAACATGGTACTTTTAATTTTGTGGCTGATATAAACAGTTAACTTGTCAACCTTATATTAAGAACGTATAACGTTGGTCTTGAAAACTTGTTATACCTTGTTGGCCAAAGTCATAAGGCCAATGGACATGAAGAAAAAATATGCATTTTGCGTTCTTAGACTCAACCACTTATTTGAGCAGAGCTTCTAAAGATGAAAACAAGAAAAGGGAAAATAAAAAGAAACTATTTAATAGAGAAAATGTGAACACTATGAAACTAGCCTAAATACTAGCTGGTCAAAAGTTTAAGACCATACCAAAAAGAAGTCCTAAACAGGGTAGGAAATGCCCAACAAGAAGTCTCAGTAGTGAGTTGCACGACCTTCATTGCGAATAACTGGAAACATTCGCTTTGGCATGACCGATATAAGCGTTTGCAGAAGGTTGGCTGGAATGTTATTCCAAGTGGTGAAGATGGCTTCACGAAGATCATGCACTGTTTGGAGTTGACGTCCATTTCTATAGACTTCCCTTGCCATCCACTGCCAAACATTGTCAATGGAGTTCAGTTTGGGCGAAGACTCTGGATGGTCCAAAAGAATCACGTTATTCGCCATGAAAAAGTCCTTTGTCCTGTGGGCATTGTGGATTGCAGCGTTGTCCTGCTGAAAGATCCATTTATTTCCACACATGCGAGAGTCTTCAGTCAATAAGGATGCTCTCTCCAACATGCCAATGTAGCCAACTGCTGTTTGACGCCCCTGTGTAATCTGAAGCTCCATTATTCCATGGAAGGAGAAAGCACCCCAGATCATGATGGAACCTCCTTCACTGTGTCATGTAGAAAATGTCTCCGGTGGGATATCCTTATCGTGCCAGTAATGTTGGAAGCCATCTGAACCATCCAAGTTAATTTTTTTTTTCTCGTCAGAGAACAAAACTTTGTTACGTCCCATGTTTGGTGCTTCTCAGCAAAGTTTAACCGATCTGTTTCGTGGTGTGGAAGGAGGCGTGGCCTTTGAAGACGTTTACGGTTTTTAAAGCCTTTATCTCGAAGATGCCGTTTTATTGTTCTTGAGCTGCATTCTACGTCCGTAAGGGCCTTAATACGGTTCGACGATCGGCTGGTGTTTTGCCGGATAACCCGTCAAATCCTCCTGCTCAACGCCCGCGAAATCTTCTTGGGCCGACCACTTGAAATTCTCGTTCCGTATCCCTCAGGGTCTCTTAAGAAATTTACAACACCAGTTTTACTACATCCAATCTCACGTTGAGAGAGATCTTGCTTTTGCAGCTCGACAATTCTGCCACGTTCAAACTCTGTCAACTTTTAGTCTTTGCCATGTTTTTACCTAATGTTACACAGGAGATGTCAGTGGGAGATGTTGACAACGCTAATGCTTGAACACAAATGACTAAATTTCGTTACGTGTTTACCGATTAACGCTTCATTTCAGTATGGTCTTAAACTTTGGCCAGCTAGTATTTAGGCTTATTTCACGGTGTTCACATTTTACTATTAAATACTAAAAAAGGTTTTATTTTCCTTTTCTTATTTTCATCTTTCGAAGCTTACTCAAATAAGTGGTTGAGTCTAACAACGTAAAATGCATATTTTTTCTTTATGTTCATTGGCCTTAAGATTTTGGCCAGCAGTGTATTGCAAGTTGTATTAAGAACACACAATGTATTGCAAGTTGTATTAAGAACACACAATGTATTGCAAGTTGTATTAAGAACACACAGTGTATTGCAAGTTGTATTAAGAACACACAGTGTATTGCAAGTTGTATTAAGAACACACAATGTATTGCAAGTTGTATTAAGAACACACAATGTATTGCAAGTTGTATTAAGAACACACAGTGTATTGCAAGTTGTATTAAGAACACACAGTGTATTGCAAGTTGTATTAAGAACACACAGTGTATTGCAAGTTGTATTAAGAACACACAGTGTATTGCAAGTTGTATTAAGAACACACAATGTATTGCAAGTTCTATTAAGAACACACAGTGTATTGCAAGTTGTATTAAGAACACTCTAACAACAAAGTAGAAGATTAATATTAAAGACACACTTTTTCTTTAGAATCAAAGTCATTAAAATAATAATGAAAGTAACAACATATAGATAGTTTAATATTTATAAATCTTACTTATCGCTGTTCTTAATATTTCAAATGTCTACCACAACATCACTACACACGTATCACTGGAAGATCATACCGCCTGAGCTTAACAACGATTAGTAAGACGCGCACTTGAATTTGAAACTTATTTATTTCGTGAACAATTTGAACCTGGTCTCTTTAGTTCTTACAGGATAATACAAAATCACATGAAATGTTGATAAGTTAAATACACAAAGTGTTTGTCCAATTAGATCGCTTATTTATTTATTTATATTTTTATTGATTTACAGACATTGATGTAAACATTTACAAGTATTGATATTGGTGTTAACATTTACAAGTATTGATATTGATGTTAACATTTACAAGCATTGATATTGGTGTTAACATTTACAAGTATTGATATTGATGTTAACATTTACGAGTATTGATATTGGTGTTAACATTTACAAGTATTGATATTGGTGTTAACATTTACAAGTATTGATATTGATGTAAACGTTTAGAATATTAGGAATGAAACTTTTCATCACAGCATGCTAACCATTCCATTTTTGGTGGCAAATTTTCAGATTTGTGAATTACACAATGATTTTCCACTGCGGGTATCGAAACGTGATTTTAGAGTTATAAGCTCACTGACTTACCGCTGAACAACTGTGTGAGTGTTGGTGGTGGCTTGGCATGGCCGGATGGTGAGGGCGCTTGACTCACACTCTGTTTGTTGCAGGGTCGAGTCTCCATCACTGATAATGTAATGGTCAATCCCACTTTTCTTTGGTACAAGTATAGATCAAGAGTTGGCGGCGGGTAGCGTCAATAAGTTGCCTTCTCTCTATCTGTATTTGCTAAGTTAGAAAATACTGACACAGGTAATCGTTTATCAGTTTTGCGCTAAATATAAAACAGAAAAACAAAAAAATTCCCTAGGGAGGAGTGGGGGCTCTCTTTGGGTGATAATTTTCTTTTCTTTTTAAGTTTAAGATTGGCATAAGAGCTAACGATCAAACGATCCTTATGTATGGACGAACTAGTAGCGTACTTACCCGAGCTATCAGTATCACATAGACCACGAGGCTCAATGACTATATATGGATGTTCCAATTATGGTCTTTCTTTCTGTCCGGTTCGAAGCGACATTTCTTCCGCTTGACAAGCGAGGTTTGACAGAAACAACGACGAAGCTTCAGAGGATAACATGACACATTTCTTGTTGTTTTAAAAGCAAACAAACAAAACAAGATACTCTAGAACAAGAAACAACAACACCTGAATAACAACTTACGTTTTATGTTCCCGAGGAACCAACCAATCATAATAGTGTAATGACATAACATGTCATGACTTCTTCGGTTTCTTCACACAGTGAATAAATATCGTTTGCTTTGTTTTGTTTGTTTTTGAATTTCGCACAAAACTACACGAGGACTATCTGCGATAGCCGTCCCTAATTTAGCAGTGTAAGACTAGAGGGAAGGCAGCTAGTCATCACCACCCACCGCCAACTCTTGGGCTACTCTTTTACCAACAAATAGTGAGATTGACCGTCACTTTATAACGCCCCCACGGCTAAAAGGGCGAGCATGTTTGGTGCGAGCGGGATACGAACCCTTTAATTGAACTATTTAAGAATACAGTCCCTGACCGTCAGCCTTCTCAGTAACGTTTGTTAATAGTTATAATTTAATTGATTCATATAACGAATAGTATTTTTCTTGTTTGATCTATGAATGATTTCCACATTTTGTCATTTCTTTAAAGTTTTAAAATCATTTTTATTTTGAGCAGTCTGTTATCAAGACCAATCTTTTTTTACAATGTCTTATTTATTTATATTTAAATTGTTATTCTAAATGTTGTTATATTACAAGAATATGCTGTCAAATATCAGAATTTCTGTAAAAATGAAGATCGAACGTAAAATAATTTGAATTTAATATCACTTTCCTTCTTCTTTTCAGAAACTAAGTAAACAGATTCGAAGAGTTTCTGAGACAGAATGGAGTTCAATGGCACCATATGTAGTTTGGACATTACTCGTGAGGACTGTGGCCAGAAACCAGCAGTCCTTGGTCCGAAATACCATCATCAGGTGAGAGTCTATACTCTCGTTACCATGATCGTATTCTAACTCAGCCATGTGTCTGCACATCAAACAGAAGTGGCATCATAGGAGCGCCATCCACGTGCTGTTTGTCGATCTTGCTGTTGCCGATATTTTGGTCACTCTTGTCACCATGTGTTCTCAACTGGTATGGGAGTTCATGAACCGAGAATGGATTGCTGGTGATCTTTTCTGTCGGACATTTAAGGTCTGCCAAACTTTCACCATGGTTTCTTCGAATTACATGCTGTTAGCGATTGCATTAGATCGTCACTCGGCCATAGTATATCCGTTGTTTCGTAATGCTCGCACCAAAGCTTTGATTACCAGTGCATGGGTTCTGTCTCTGTTGCCATCCTTACCAAATTCCTACGTTTTCCAGACTGTCACCTTGTCTGATGGTAAAACATTCTGTGTTGCTAAGTTTTACACTTCTTCTCTGTCCGTCCTTCACAGACAAGTATACATGGCTCTGATTCCTCTAGTGGTGTTTATCCTTCCTATATTGATAATCATTATCTTGTATTCCAGGATAATCTACACTATGTGGACAAGATCTGGAAGTCTGAACCAGTTTCGATCCAGAAAAGAACATTTTATAGATCCGAAACGGAAGGAAAGGAAAACGAAACGTGAATGCCTGAACTGGTCAAACTCGCATATTTCAAGGGCGAAAGTGAAAACGTTAAAAATGACTTTGACTGTCGTGTCAACATTTTTAACCGCGAGCACGCCTTATTTAGTTCAAGAAATCGTTATTGCTTTTGGGAATCCTTCTCTTCTGAATCAGAACCTTGTAGCTTTTTTTTGGAATTTTCTCAGCCAGTAACAGTGCTTTGAACCCGTACATATACATTTTGTTTGATTGCAACACTCCATTTGCTGAAAAGATAGCTCGTAGTACTTGTAACTGTTGTATGCCTGTTTCAACAAACACAGTGAGCGAAAACGAGAAGACGAGTCACGTTTAGCTAGGACATACCACAAACACAGGTGTCAAGGTAATACCACAAACACAGAAGTCAGGACAATACCACAAACACAGGTGTCAAGGTAATACCACAAACACTGATGTCAGGACAATACCACAAACATTGATGTAAGGACAATACCACAAACACTGATGTAAGGGTAATACCACAAACACAGGTGTCAGGGCAATACCACAAACACAGGTGTCAGGGCAATACCACAAACACAGGTGTCAGGGCAATACCACAAACACAGGTGACAGGGCAATACCACAAACACTGATGTCAGGACAATACCACAAACACTGATGTAAGGGTAATACCAAAAACACAGATGTCAGGACAATACCACAAACACAGGTGTCAGGACAATACCACAAACACTGATGTCAGAGCAATACCACAAACACAGGTGTCAGGGCAATACCACAAACACAGAAGTCAGGACAATATCACAAACACAGGTGTCAGGACAATATCACAAACACAAGTGTCAGGGCAATACCACGAACACTGATGTCAGGAGAATACCACAAACACAGGTGTCAGGGCAATACCACAAACACAGGTGTCAGGGCAATACCACAAACACAGAAGTCAGGACAATACCACAAACACAGGTGTCAGGGCAATACCACAAACACAGAAGTCAGGACAATACCACAAACACGGAAGTCAGGAGAATACCACAAACACTGATGTCAGGGCAATACCACAAACACTGATGTCAGGACAATACCACAAACACAGGTGTCAGGGCAATACCACAAACACAGAAGTCAGGACAATATCACAAACACAGGTGTCAGGACAATATCACAAACACAAGTGTCAGGGCAATACCACAAACACAGAAGTCAGGACAATACCACAAACACAGGTGTCAGGGCAATACCACAAACACTGATGTCAGGACAATACCACAAACACAGGTGTCAGGGCAATACCACAAACACGGAAGTCAGGACAATACCACAAACACTGATGTCAGGGCAATACCACAAACACTGATGTCAGGACAATACCACAAACACAGGTGTCAGGGCAATATCACAAACACAGGTGTCAGGACAATACCACAAACACAGGTGTCAGGGCAATACCACAAACACAGGTGTCAGGGCAATACCACAAACAAAGGTGTCAGGACAATACCACAAACACAGGTGTCAGGGCAATACCACAAACACAGAAGTCAGGACAATATCTCAAACACAGGTGTCAGGGCAATACCACAAACACGGAAGTCAGGACAATACCACAAACACTGATGTCAGGGCAATACCACAAACACTGATGTCAGGACAATACCACAAACACAGGTGTCAGGACAATATTACAAACACAGGTGTCAGGACAATACCACAAACACAGGTGTCAGGGCAATACCACAAACACAGGTGTCAGGACAATACCACAAACACAGGTGTCAGGGCAATACCACAAACACAGAAGTCAGGACAATACCACAAACACGGAAGTCAGGACAATACCACAAACACTGATGTCAGGACAATACCACAAACACAGGTGTCAGGGCAATACCACAAACACAGAAGTCAGGACAATATCACAAACACAGGTGTCAGGACAATATCACAAACACAGATGTCAGGACAATACCCCAAACACAGGTGTCAGGGCAATACCACAAACACAGGTGTCAGGGTAATACCACAAACACAGAAGTCAGGACAATACCACAAACACAGGTGTCAGGGCAATACCACAAACACAGAAGTCAGGACAATACCACAAACACGGAAGTCAGGACAATACCACAAACACTGATGTCAGGGCACTACCATTAACACTGATGTCAGGACAATACCACAAACACAGGTGTCAGGGCAATACCACAAACACAGGTGTCAGGACAATACCACAAAAACGGAAGTCAGGACAATACCACAAACACTGATGTCAGGGCAATACCACAAACACTGATGTCAGGACAATACCACAAACACAGGTGTCAGGGCAATACCACAAACACAGAAGTCAGGACAATACCACAAACACAGGTGTCAGGGCAATACCACAAACACAGAAGTCAGGACAATACCACAAACACGGAAGTCAGGAGAATACCACAAACACTGATGTCAGGGCAATACCACAAACACTGATGTCAGGACAATACCACAAACACGGAAGTCAGGACAATACCACAAACACTGATGTCAGGGCAATACCACAAACACTGATGTGAGGACAATACCACAAACACAGGTGGCAGGGCAATACCACAAACACAGAAGTCAGGACAATATCACAAACACAAGTGTCAGGACAATATCACAAACACAGGTGTCAGGACAATATCACAAACACAGGTGTCAGGACAATACCACAAACACAGGTGTCAGGGCAATACCACAAACACAGGTGTCAGGACAATATCTCAAACACAGGTGTCAGGGCAATATCACAAACACAAGTGTCAGGACAATACCACAAACACAGATGTCAGGACAATACAACAAACACAGATGTCAGGACAATACCACAAACACTGATGTCAGGGCAATACCACAAACACTGATGTCAGGACAATACCACAAACACAGGTGTCAGGGCAATACCACAAACACAGGTGTCAGGGCAATACCACAAACACAGAAGTCAGGACAATACCACAAACACAGGTGTCAGGGCAATACCACAAACACAGAAGTCAGGACAATACCACAAACACGGAAGTCAGGGCAATACCACAAACACTGATGTCAGGACAATACCACAAACACAGGTGTCAGGGCAATACCACAAACACAGGTGTCAGGACAATATCACAAACACAGGTGTCAGGACAATACCACAAACACAGGTGTCAGGGCAATACCACAAACACAGGTGTCAGGACAATACCACAAAAACGGAAGTCAGGACAATACCACAAACACAGGTGTCAGGGCAATACCACAAACACAGAAGTCAGGACAATACCACAAACACGGAAGTCAGGACAATACCACAAACACTGATGTCAGGACAATACCACAAACACAGGTGTCAGGGCAATAGCACAAACACAGAAGTCAGGACAATATCACAAACACAGGTGTCAGGACAATATCACAAACACAGATGTCAGGACAATACCACAAACACAGGTGTCAGGGCAATACCACAAACACAGGTGTCAGGGTAATACCACAAACACAGAAGTCAGGACAATACCACAAACACAGGTGTCAAGGCAATACCACAAACACGGAAGTCAGGACAATACCACAAACACGGAAGTCAGGACAATACCACAAACACTGATGTCAGGGCACTACCATTAACACTGATGTCAGGACAATACCACAAACACAGGTGTCAGGGCAATACCACAAACACAGGTGTCAGGACAATATCACAAACACAAGTGTCAGGACAATACCACAAACACAGGTGTCAGGGCAATACCACAAACACAGGTGTCAGGACAATACCACAAAAACGGAAGTCAGGACAATACCACAAACACAGGAGTCAGGGCAATACCAAAAACACTGATGTCAGGACAATACAACAAACACAGAAGTCAGGACAATACCACAAACACAGGTGTCAGGGCAATACCACGAACACTGATGTCAGGAGAATACCACAAACACAGGTGTCAGGGCAATACCACACACACAGAAGTCAGGACAATACCACAAACACTGATGTCAGGACAATACCACAAACACAGGTGTCAGGGCAATACCACAAACACGGAAGTCAGGACAATACCACAAACACTGATGTCAGGGCAATAACACAAACACTGATGTGAGGACAATACCACAAACACAGGTGTCAGGGCAATACCACAAACACAGGTGTCAGGGCAATACCACAAACACAGAAGTCAGGACAATACCACAAACACGGAAGTCAGGAGAATACCACAAACACTGATGTCAGGGCAATACCACAAACACTGATGTCAGGACAATACCACAAACACGGAAGTCAGGACAATACCACAAACACTGATGTCAGGGCAATACCACAAACACTGATGTGAGGACAATACCACAAACACAGGTGGCAGGGCAATACCACAAACACAGAAGTCAGGACAATATCACAAACACAAGTGTCAGGACAATATCACAAACACAGGTGTCAGGACAATATCACAAACACAGGTGTCAGGGCAATACCACAAACACAGGTGTCAGGACAATACCACAAACACAGGTGTCAGGGCAATACCACAAACACAGGTGTCAGGACAATATCTCAAACACAGGTGTCAGGGCAATATCACAAACACAAGTGTCAGGACAATACCACAAACACAGATGTCAGGACAATACAACAAACACAGATGTCAGGACAATACCACAAACACTGATGTCAGGGCAATACCACAAACACTGATGTCAGGACAATACCACAAACACAGGTGTCAGGGCAATACCACAAACACAGGTGTCAGGGCAATACCACAAACACAGAAGTCAGGACAATACCACAAACACAGGTGTCAGGGCAATACCACAAACACAGAAGTCAGGACAATACCACAAACACGGAAGTCAGGGCAATACCACAAACACTGATGTCAGGACAATACCACAAACACAGGTGTCAGAGCAATACCACAAACACAGGTGTCAGGACAATATCACAAACACAGGTGTCAGGACAATACCACAAACACAGGTGTCAGGGCAATACCACAAACACAGGTGTCAGGACAATACCACAAAAACGGAAGTCAGGACAATACCACAAACACAGGTGTCAGGGCAATACCACAAACACAGAAGTCAGGACAATACCACAAACACGGAAGTCAGGACAATACCACAAACACTGATGTCAGGACAATACCACAAACACAGGTGTCAGGGCAATAGCACAAACACAGAAGTCAGGACAATATCACAAACACAGGTGTCAGGACAATATCACAAACACAGATGTCAGGACAATACCACAAACACAGGTGTCAGGGCAATACCACAAACACAGGTGTCAGGGTAATACCACAAACACAGAAGTCAGGACAATACCACAAACACAGGTGTCAAGGCAATACCACAAACACGGAAGTCAGGACAATACCACAAACACGGAAGTCAGGACAATACCACAAACACTGATGTCAGGGCACTACCATTAACACTGATGTCAGGACAATACCACAAACACAGGTGTCAGGGCAATACCACAAACACAGGTGTCAGGACAATATCACAAACACAAGTGTCAGGACAATACCACAAACACAGGTGTCAGGGCAATACCACAAACACAGGTGTCAGGACAATACCACAAAACGGAAGTCAGGACAATACCACAAACACAGGAGTCAGGGCAATACCAAAAAACACTGATGTCAGGACAATACAACAAACACAGAAGTCAGGACAATACCACAAACACAGGTGTCAGGGCAATACCACGAACACTGATGTCAGGAGAATACCACAAACACAGGTGTCAGGGCAATACCACACACACAGAAGTCAGGACAATACCACAAACACTGATGTCAGGACAATACCACAAACACAGGTGTCAGGGCAATACCACAAACACGGAAGTCAGGACAATACCACAAACACTGATGTCAGGGCAATAACACAAACACTGATGTGAGGACAATACCACAAACACAGGTGTCAGGGCTATACCACAAACACAGGTGTCAGGACAATATCACAAACACAGGTGTCAGGACAATACCACAAACACAGGTGTCAGGGCAATACCACAAACACAGGTGTCAGGACAATACCACAAAAACGGAAGTCAGGACAATACCACAAACACAGGTGTCAGGGCAATACCACAAACACAGAAGTTAGGACAATACCACAAACACAGGTGTCAGGGCAATACCACAAACACAGAAGTCAGGACAATACCACAAACACGGAAGTCAGGACAATACCACAAACACTGATGTCAGGGCACTACCATTAACACTGATGTCAGGACAATACCACAAACACAGGTGTCAGGGCAATACCACAAACACAGGTGTCAGGACAATATCACAAACACAAGTGTCAGGACAATACCACAAACACAGGTGTCAGGGCAATACCACAAACACAGGTGTCAGGACAATACCACAAAAACGGAAGTCAGGACAATACCACAAACACTGATGTCAGGGCAATACCACAAACACTGATGTCAGGACAATACCACAAACACAGGTGTCAGGGCAATACCACAAACACAGGTGTCAGGGCAATACCAGAAACACAGAAGTCAGGACAATACCACAAACACAGGTGTCAGGGCAATACCACAAACACTGATGTCAGGACAATACCACAAACACGGAAGTCAGGACAATACCACAAACACTGATGTCAGGGCAATACCACAAACACTCTGTGAGGACAATACCACAAACACAGGTGGCAGGGCAATACCACAAACACAGAAGTCAGGACAATATCACAAACACAAGTGTCAGGACAATATCACAAACACAGGTGTCAGGACAATACCACAAACACAGGTGTCAGGGCAATACCACAAACACAGGTGTCAGGACAATACCACAAACACAGGTGTCAGGACAATACCACAAACACAGAAGTCAGGACAATATCTCAAACACAGGGGTCATGGCAATATCACAAACACAAGTGTCAGGACAATACCACAAACACAGATGTCAGGACAATACAACAAACACAGATGTCAGGACAATACCACAAAGACTGATGTCAGGGCAATACCACAAACACTGATGTCAGGACAATACCACAAACACAGGTGTCAGGGCAATACCACAAACACAGGTGTCAGGGCAATACCACAAACACAGAAGTCAGGACAATTCCACAAACACAGGTGTCAGGGCAATACCACAAACACAGAAGTCAGGACAATACCACAAACACGGAAGTCAGGGCAATACCACAAACACTGATGTCAGGACAATACCACAAACACAGGTGTCAGGGCAATACCACAAACACAGGTGTCAGGACAATATCACAAACACAGGTGTCATGACAACACCACAAACACAGCTGTCAGGGCAATACCACAAACACAGGTGTCAGGACAATACCACAAAAACGGAAGTCAGGACAATACCACAAACACAGGTGTCAGGGCAATACCACAAACACAGAAGTCAGGACAATACCACAAACACGGAAGTCAGGACAATACCACAAACACTGATGTCAGGACAATACCACAAACACAGGTGTCAGGGCAATACCACAAACACAGAAGTCAGAACAATATCACAAACACAGGTGTCAGGACAATATCACAAACACAGATGTCAGGACAATACTACAAACACAGGTGTCAGGGCAATACCACAAACACAGGTGTCAGGGTAATACCACAAACACAGAAGTCAGGACAATACCACAAACACAGGTGTCATGGCAATACCACAAACACAGAAGTCAGGACAATACCACAAACACGGAAGTCAGGACAATACCACAAACACTGATGTCAGGGCACTACCATTAACACTGATGTCAGGACAATACCACAAACACAGGTGTCAGGGCAATACCACAAACACAGGTGTCAGGACAATATCACAAACACAAGTGTCAGGACAATACCACAAACACAGGTGTCAGGGCAATACCACAAACACAGGTGTCAGGACAATACCACAAAAACGGAAGTCAGGACAATACCACAAACACTGATGTCAGGGCAATACCACAAACACTGATGTCAGGACAATACCACAAACACAGGTGTCAGGGCAATACCACAAACACAGGTGTCAGGGCAATACCACAAACACAGAAGTCAGGACAATACCACAAACACAGGTGTCAGGGCAATACCACAAACACAGAAGTCAGGACAATACCACAAACACGGAAGTCAGGAGAATATCACAAACACTGATGTCACGGCAATACCACAAACACTGATGTCAGGACAATACCACAAACACGGAAGTCAGGACAATACCACAAACACTGATGTCAGGGCAATACCACAAACACTGATGTGAGGACAATACCACAAACACAGGTGGCAGGGCAATACCACAAACACAGAAGTCAGGACAATATCACAAACACAAGTGTCAGGACAATATCACAAACACAGGTGTCAGGACAATACCACAAACACAGGTGTCAGGGCAATACCACAAACACAGAAGTCAGGACAATATCTCAAACACAGGTGTCAGGGCAATATCACAAACACAAGTGTCAGGACAATACCACAAACACAGATGTCAGGACAATACAACAAACACAGATGTCAGGACAATACAACAAACACTGATGTCAGGACAATATCACAAACACTGATGTCAGGACAATACCACAAACACGGAAGTCAGGACAATACCACAAACACAGGTGGCAGGGCAATACCACAAACACAGAAGTCAGGACAATATCACAAACACAAGTGTCAGGACAATATCACAAACACAGGTGTCAGGACAATACCACAAACACAGGTGTCAGGACAATATCTCAAACACAGGTGTCAGGACAATATCACAAACACAAGTGTCAGGACAATACCACAAACACAGATGTCAGGACAATACAACAAACACAGATGTCAGGACAATACAACAAACACTGATGTCAGGACAATATCACAAACACAGAATTCGTGTAAAAAACATTACGTTTATTTGTTAAAAATTCCTCTAAGTTCTTTATGATATTTAATGAACGTCATTCATCAACAGGTAAGGCAGCAGTAATTTAATATATAAACAATGAGCTGATAGGTTCATACTCTATATAACAGCTTGAGCACCATTTGAAATATCTCAAGACTTCAGATGTTACAATAGTATTGTAATGAACAATGAACTGCTGTGTTACCACTCTCCACAATCCGTTTACAGTTACTTGAATATCTTTCACTTTATTTGAACTTCATTAAAGTGAACTCAAGGTTCAGGTAACGTATATAAACAAGACAATAATCAAATTCTTCATTAAAAATAAGGTTAGAGGTAATATATCAGTTAAAAAGGTCGTTGCTATAGATCATTTAAGAACCTCTTATCTTCACACGTGTACTGATTCTAGTGTTACCGTGCAATTTATTTGTTCATATGAACCAGAATGCTTGTCATCAGGAACTTCCAACCTTCCTCTTATTTACACGGATCTTTAGAAGTGATAAATCTTTTATCTTAATCCCACATTCTCTGTTTTTTTCTCAATAGAACTCATTAACGTACAGCTGTTAATTTGAAAGAGCAGACATCTGAGTATACTTCTATTGGCTTTTGCGTAGAGAGAGACCGTTAATATATGTTTGTTTCACCAGAACAGCTTGTTGATGTTTTCCTATTGTATCACTTTTATGTTATAGACTGTTATTATTTTTACTTTACGAGACTTAAGTTCTTGTTCGTCAATAATTATATAGAAAAGTAACTTCGACAATATTCACTATTCGTGTCAGAGCGATAACACTATATAACACAATGTTTATTATAACACTATGCAACACAATGTTTATTATAACACTATGTTACAAATTTTTTACTTTTTCCTGTTTATGGACAGAAAGTGTTGTTTCCTAATTGCTTATGCCTAAAGTAAATGGAAAAGACCTATTTTTCTCTTTAAACTTTGCTTTTGTGACCTGGGAGTGTATAACGAAAACACAATGGGAGATTATATTTGGGGTCTGATACGTGAAAGTGATTTACATTACAGTCGCAAATCTCGAAAAACGACTCACTTCTAAACATTTTTGCATAACTTTTGTATAAATACATGTAAGTCTTGATTCATATGTTGTTTTATTCAGACCTTATGTAAATGAAAACGTGCAAATTTGCCCGTTTTTACATATAAAATAGGTTAATTTATAAATTTCATTATCCAGGTCACAAAAGCAAAGTTTGAAGGGAATAATGGCCATTTTCTGTACTTTTACAACATACGCAATTAAGAAATAACACGTACTATCCAGGAATAAAATTTGTGTCACATAGTGTTATTATTATCTTCCAAACAAAAGAGGATTTTAAGGACAAACACACTAAACTCCAGGGGCTTGTTCTTGAATTTCGCGCAAAGCTACTTGAGGGCTATCTGCGCTAGCCGTCCCTAATTTAGCAGTGTAAGACTAGAGGGAAGGCAGCTAGCCATCACCACCCACCGCCAACTCTTGGGCTACTCTTTTACCAACGAATAGTGGGATTGACCGTCACATTATAACGTCCCCACGGCTGAAAGGGGGCGAGCATGTTTGGTGCAACCGGGATGCAAACCCGCGACCCTCAGATTACGAGTCGCACGCCTTAACTCACCTGGCCGTGCCGGACTTAACACCAGGGGCACAGGACAACTTAACTTTCAGAGTAGCCTTAAAAAGTCATAATAATTACATATTACAGTAACTTTCATAAATCATAATATCCAACAAAGTACACTTCATGAGTTATATTATCAAGTAACTTTCATAAGTCATAATAAACAATAGATTAGCCTCAATAAATCATATCATACAATAGAGTAAATTTCATATATTATTTGGTACACTCATGTACTCAGACTAATACATTTAAACGGGTTTTCTATGCTTCTGTATATTATAATAATGTAACCACTCCAAGATAGGAGTTATAAGTTAACCACTAAAGTCTGTTTTATTCTACTAATTTACTACATTTTTTAAATATATGATATTTGTTGCTGTTATGAAAATTTTGCAAGTTTCTGTTTCTTAAGTTTTAACAATTGTAAACAATTAGTGTTAATATAAGCGCTCGGCTTGTAGGACTTTTTTGATCTACGTGTTTTTAGAACATCAGGAATATATATATATATTTATGTTTACAATTAATGTTATACATAGTCTATTTTAAATCACTTTGCACGAAATTTCGTTTTGCATGAAATACTGTCTGCTGTGTCTACTGTTGGATTAGGACTCCTGATTTTAGCGTTGTAGTACAAAATCTTACCGCTATTCTACCAGCACAAATAGTGTGCTGCATGTTGTGCTTGTTAACAAAATACTCGAAGAAACATTTGTATAATTTATATTATTAGGAATTTTCCTTGTTCTCTTTACTTAAATTAAACATTTAGGTTTTGAGAATGATTTCATAATGAAGTTAGTTCATAGCGTTGACACTAGGGCATGTCTTTTATATATTACCCCAAATACAAAAGTTCCAATCTTGTCAAACTGGGCGCAGCCTGGTGGTTAACGTCCTAGACTAAGGAATGAAGAGTATATTATCGTAGATATGATTCCCATAAACACGCTCTACACTTTCGGCTGCTTCATAAAAGCACCAATCTATTACTCCATTGGATTTATAACCTGCTCTTCCTAGTTGCTTAACGCACGCGCAAATAAGGTGTCATCCGGGTCGAAAATTCGATTTCAGTTTGCAACCATTGAATTTTTTTCTTTTTATTACAACTTGACTGAACTAAACGATTATATTTAAAGGAACGATATTCCAAATGCTATTTTAATGTTACTCAAAAAAACACCAAACCTTCAATCAGTGAAAAATTTAAAAATGTACCGCGTGGTGCGTGGACTTAGAATCCAAACAGAGGTATAATTTTGGCGGCTATGAAATACTAAATACAAAATAACCAAAAAACTGTATTAAATTCACAAGTGTTAAATCAAAATCATGCACTACATTCTTTTTTGCTACATAGTTATCAGTAGATAACACATAATTTATCTGCTTGTTTATTTATTGAAAATGTTTGTGTAACATTACATAGTTGTTCTCTGTATTGGACTGACAGACTAAAGGGAAATTAGCTAACCAATAGCACCCACTGCTAACTCCTGGGCCACTCTTGTCTGTCCGATAATCGACCGTCACTCACTGTCTTTGAAATGTATCCTTACGCTATAGAAGCACTATTTTCTATACTCCACCTGAAAAGCATTGTTCACGTTCGTTTTTGAATTTCGCGCAAAGCTACTCGATGGCTATCTGCACTAGCCGTCCCTAATTTAGCAGTGTAAGACTAGAGGGAAGGCAGCTAGTCATCACCACCCATCGCCAACTCTTGAGCTACTCTTTTACCAACGAATGGTGGGATTGACGGGGGCTCATAATGTGACGGTAAATCCCACTATTCGTTGGTAAAAGATTAGCCCAAGAGTTCGCGGTGGGTGGTGATGACTAGTTGCCTTCCCTCTAGTCTTACACTACTAAATTAGAGACGGCTAGCGCAGATAGCCCTTGAGTAGCTTTGTGCGAAATTCCAAAACAAACAAACAAACACTTACAGCTTCGCACTTACCGGTAAAACTATGTCACTAACAACATTTTTCGTTGCTTAACGAAACATTCTTATGGCAACCTCACCGTCTTCTTCAGGTTTGTCTTGGCGCCCCACCACGTTAGGTTAAGAAAATAAATATAATTTAACGATAAATAAATTTTCAACTCAAGAATGGAATTCTGGGATTGATACAGTGACGACGAAACCAAACTTCTGTTACTATGTTACAGTTCTAAAAAAGTTTTAAGACATTTTCACCCGTTAACGTTGGGTTGCTAAAAATAATAAAACTGTATCATTTTAGTTCTAGTGTTGTTGTGGTAGTGCATTTATCTGAACAACTGGATTTAAAAATTCACCTAATATATAATATTCTGAAAAAAAGAAGCCATAGAGAGAATATATTATTGTATATATTTATATAATATAAATAAAGTTTTAAATAATGGAAAATATTTAACCTAAAACTAAGAAACTAAAGGTTATTTAACAAACAACAAACCCGATTTCTATACAGACAAACTTCTGAATAAATTACCTATATATTATGCTTCTAGGAGAATAGTTAAAATTGTTTAAGTCTCTTAAAAATATCTCCACTAACGCAGCGTTATGCCAAAAGACGCTAGAATCCTGGTTTCGATACTCGTGTTGGGTAGAGCACTAATAACCCATTGTGTGGCTTTCTGTGTATTTACAAACAAACAAACATGTCTTGTAAAAGATGTCGAAAATATAATTTGCCTCCTTTAGCCGATCAAAATATCTATCATAATATCAAGAAATATAATTTGCTTCCTTTAGCCAATCAAAATATCTGTCGTAATATCAAGAAATATAATTTGCTTCCTTTAGCCAATCAAAATATCTGTTGTAATATCAATAAATATAATTTGCTTCCTTTAGCCAATCAAAATATCTGTCGTAATATTAAGAAATATAATGCGCCTCTTTTGCCAATCAAAATATCTGTTGTAATACCAAGAAATATAATTTGCTTCCTTTAGCCAATCAGAATATCTGTCGTAATATCAAGAAATATAATTTACTTCCTTTAGCCAATCAAAATATCTGTTGTAATATCAATAAATATAATTTGCTTCCTTTAGCCAATCAAAATATCTGTTGTAATATCAAGAAATATAATTTGCTTCCTTTAGCCAATCAGAATATCTGTCGTAATATCAAGAAATATAATTTGCTTCCTTTAGCCAATCAAAATATCTGTTGTAATATTAAGAAATATAATGCTCTCTTTTGCCAATCAAAATATCTGTTGTAATAAGCCAGTTAATTCTATGTTGTACTTCATCTCACAAGTCAAAATGGTAGTAACTTAAACAATTATTCAGCGCTGTTGTAATTTTTATAAGCTAATTTTATCAAGTATTCATATCAATCAATTAATTACATGTTTACATATTTAGCACTATGTAAATTAAATAAACATACATATCACATTACAAAGTGTACTGATTTATTGTACCAATTGAGCTTTTCACCTAGATGTGTTTTGGCAACAATTTGAACCGATCACGAACTAAATTAACATATAACATTGATAAATACATGCTTTACAGAATTATACAATAGTAACAACTCCGATTTCACAATATTTTACTTTTACAAACTTAAGCTGTAATGCTTTTGAAAAGTTCCAGACTTTTTTAAACATGAATTTAAGAGGCTGTTACATTGAATATTATAAATATATTTTGTTACAACTTGTTCAACACACGTGTCTAAACGTCACTAAAACACGGAACAAAAATACATTTTGGTTTTATATATGGTAATATTAATACAGAAGCATAGACACACACACATGTATATATGCATTTACATTTATACAACTTGATGTCTAAAATATGTCGAAAACAAGTCACACATACGATTAGACAATATGTCAATTACAATACATAAACCAATACACCTAAACAGTTTGAAGCTAATGGTAGTAAAGCGGTCAATACAATAATTGAAATTACACTGTAAAGAGCTTACGGAGACTTTAGACATATCAGTGACAAAATCCAGGAAACTATTATGGAAGATACAGCAAATAGAAACTACGTTTGAAATCCCCGATTTTCTGTCATTTCTGATAACAAAAAGTATACGGTTTAGCGAGTCAGGATTATATTGGTAGCTGAAAGCTTTTAATGTGCGTAAAATAATCAGATTAGCTTGTCGAAGTAACGTCATGAAATCGAACAAAGTAGGTTGTTACTGAAAAGTAAAGTGTATATTGATTAGCCAAAATACGTTATTCGACATGTAATGAAAACAATACATTATTCAATGTGTAAAACACATATAATTAAATGATACGGGAAGAAGTGCCCTTAGCAGAATTCCAAGAATCAAGAAGTCTCCTAAACAGTATTCCAAAAATGGGAAAGTATCTTAAACAGTATTCCAAGAGTAAAGTATCTTAAATAGTATTCCACGAATAGAGTTTTCTAAGCAGTAATCCATGAAGTGTGAAGTTGATCACCTGGAATATTATGATAAAACATTACAAAAGGAAATAGTTCGTTACACTAGGCTCGGCATGGCCAAGCGTGTTAAGTCGTTCGACTCATAAACTGAGAATGGCGCGTTCGAATCCCAGTCGCACCAAAGCATTTTGATGGAATTGGCCACATGGGTTGATTTTATTGGGTGTAACGGCAGAAAGCTGATTTAATATCTAGTTACCAATATTTAAGGAGTTGATCTTAATGAACTGAATTAATCAGTTTTGCGAGGGCGTAGTAAATATTATTGAGATGTGCGTGTAGATGGCTTGTGTTGAAACTCAAAAATTGTAAATAGGACCTGAACAACCTAAACATGGCTAAGTTACGTGAATGTAAGTTTTTGAATTACATAGCAGGTTAAAAACGAGTTGCACGTGGTTAAAAAGATATTTATAAAGGTAATGTAGAATAAAAATAGAGTATGTATTTTCTAAATTGACATTTACATATATGTATTTTTATATATTTACTTCCAGTATCATAAAGTAGCACTGTGTGTTAGGCCTAAGCTATTACCAGTATCATAAAGTTGCACTGTGTGTTAGGCCTAAGCTATTAAAATATATCCGAGTAAGTGTCGCTAACAAGGCCAAAGAATAAAACTGTTAAAAAGCTATCTATAAGCTACACAGAAGATAGAAAAATGAAATATTAAGCGAGGAAAATTGTTGTGTTACAAGTTTTAAAAATATAACCTTGGTTTAATGATAATTTTAATACTTAGTAAAAACACTGTCATACGTTTTCAACCCAGGAAGCGATTACGAAAAATATTAAACTATCATATACAAACAGTACATTTCGGAAAATCGATAAAGAAGAACTATTCAGATGAAGCTTTTTGTTGCGTATTCTACTTCAGCCATTAAGTAAGAAATTTAACAATCCGGAAAACATTCTGGTAAGGGTACAATGTCTTTTTTTTTTCTTATAAGTAGGTTTAAAACTTTAGCCTGGGGTACTACGACTGCCTGTTGAAATTAAAAAAGATGACGTTTCGGCTTCTATACTAAGGCTTTTCTTGTCAGTAGTTTTAGTCCATTAAAAATTTTAAATCTACTCTATTTGCTCTGCCTAAAGACCCATTGAAACAAGAAGTATAAATATCATTTAGCTCTGCAGTTGTATCTCGAAGTATTTGAATAAACTAGAATACGCGGTAAAATAAATGTGGCGTTTTAGAATTATCTTTACATGTCTTTAATTAAGTCGTGGAATTAATTAAGTGGGTGGAAAAACCATTAAATATGAAATAAATAAAAATATACCCAATTATAATGAAAACCTATTCATTTCTAACGTCACTAGAATTGAGTTGCTGTTTTTTTTTTAAACTTCTTTTAAAAGTTCTATCGGTCACGTGATATAAGGGCCAAGTATTGAAAGTTGAGCTTTTATTTATAGATGGCGTTGAAGGATAAACTAGAGTTTATTACCAATACCACTCGAATTTTTTGCAATAATAGAAAAGTGATGTAATTAAATACTTTATAATTAAAAGATATAAAACGTAAGAAAATATGTTTAACATATATATAAAAACGACTGGTATGGATAATAAAAGCACTATGTAGAGGAGAGAACATTTCGACCTTCTTCGGACATTGTCAGGTTCATAAAGAAAGAAGGAGGTAATTGACCAATAGCTGACGTTGTTCGCTCCTCTAAATAGTGTTTTCTCTATCCATACTAACCGTTTTTACATATATAATTTTCTTTACAAGTGGGTTTTTCGTCATCACGGATTTTGTTTAACATACCAAGTATTATACGACAATTGTGTATCAAACGCTGCGATCGGTCTATATATTCACAAATTGACATTCATTTTATTATTCCAAGAACCGTAAGGGTTAGTAAAGTAAAAATTTTAGACCTTTAAACAACAATTTTTTGCTTGTTGTTTTTAATTTCGCGAGAGCTATCTGCGCTAGTCGTCTCTAATTTAGAAGTATAAGACTAGAGGGAAGGCAGCTAGTCATCACCACCCACCACCAACTCTTGGGCTACTCTTTTACCGTAACATTATAACACTTCCATAACTGAAAGGACTAACATGTATGGTGCAACCGGGATTCGAACCTGCAACCCTCGAATTAGGAGTCGAACGCCTTAACACACTAGGTTATGCCGGGCTCGTATTCTATAAACAATCTGAGAGGTATATGACATAAACATGTAAACATCAAGCTAGGCCTAGCGCTGTAGGTTAAACTTTCGTTTTAAAAGCACATTGTTTTGTGCAATCGATATTCTGAGATTTAGAGTACGAGACATTTTTATTGTTTGTGATTAGGAAAAGAACGTTATTAAACCCCGAAACGGACCTTACCGATTTTTTTAAAGTTTAAAATGTTATAAATAACATTATTTATAGACAAACTACAATTTAGAATAATTATAGATCTAGGGGTAACATAAATTACAGTGTTATTTAATTTAAATAATTTGTTATTATTTTCTCGTCGGTGCGGTCTCTGTAATGTTTTTGAACCCTGCTAGTACAGCCGTAAGTCTACGGATTTACAACGCTAAAATCAGGGGTACGATTCTCCTCGGTGGGCTTAGCAGATAGCCCGATGTGGTTTTGCTATAAGCACACACACACTGTAATGTTTTTAGTACATGTTTAAAAATAGTCTAAACTTTAAACTTTTGTTGACAGGTGAATACAATTTAAAACGTCAATATTTTAAGAGATTAAGTAAAATTATTCGAAATCAATCAATCAGAGTCTTCTTAAGTTTGAAAGAAATTTATTTAAATGTAAGATTTCGTTAATTCTACTGCACTATCATGTACATCAGTATCTGGAACATTTGTGTTTCATACATTTGGTGTTTAGCGAAGCAACAGTCAGTTCGGTTTAAAATGAAACTCCAATAATCTCTTTGGCTTTTTCGACCAAAGTGTCCCAGAGTGACCCCAAGTCTTCTTTGTAGGGTTTAAAAAATTCCAGGGCTTCAATAGCAACTTCGGCACTTATATCCTTGGCGTTATTGATAAACTAAGAAAAATAAACAATTATAATAACTTAATTACATATTATAAATGGCTGTCAAACAAAGAAGACTTGTAAACGACTTTCTATAAACTTTCCAATTTTAAATAGACTTCTAGAATAACAAACACTTGATCATACGTGACGTGTCATACCTCATGACACCTTCAAGAATAATTGTTGTAATGTTTGTTTGTTTTGGAATTTCGCACAAAGCTACTCGAGGGCTATTTGTGCTAGCCGTCTCTAATTTAGCAGTGTAAGACTAGAGGGAAGGCAGCTAGTCATCAATATTTGGTCCAAAGTTTCTCTCAGAGTCTTGCCCAGTTCCGTCTTAATATCCTCTTCAACTCTTTTGTTTTGTTTGTTTGTTTTGGAATTTCGTACAAAGCTACTCGAGGGCTATGTGTGCTAGCCGTCCCTAATTTTATTCATTCATTTTATTATTCCAAGAACCGTAAGGGTTAGTAAAGTAAAAATTTTAGATCTTTAAACAACAATTTTTTGCTTGTTGTTTTTAATTTCGCGAGAGCTATCTGCGCTAGTCGTCTCTAATTTAGAAGTATAAGACTAGAGGGAAGGCAGCTAGTCATCACCACCCACCGCCAACTCTTGGGCTATTCTTTTACCAACGAATAGTGGGATTGAACGTAACATTATAATGCCCCCACGGCTGAAAGGGCGAGCATGTTTAGGGCGACTCGGGCGCGAACCCGCGACCCTCGGATTACGAGTCGCACGCCTTACGCGTTTGGCCATGCCAGGCCTGTTTTTATATTGTTATAAATCAGAATATCATTTTGGGAATAAGATTTGTTGTAATGATTATTTCACGTTTGTGGTAAGTCATATTTTAAAAATAAAACATATATCAGTCTTAATCTTATGTAACTTTGACAGATACTAATAATAGAGCAATGTAATTGTAGCTACGGTTGTGCGATAATTAATATCGATACAGATTTTAATTTCGAAAATCTTTATATTTATCTAAAATTGTATTAGGCTACACTGACATTTTCCTACATTAACTGTTCTTACCTCTTGGGCAATTATCTTAACCTTTTCTAGCTTATCCTTTGCAGCTTCTAAACCAGCTCCCCAGATGCTCTTAACCCACTCAGCAAATCTAAAGAACTTCTCTTTGATTTGGAGACCCAAGTCTTTAAAGAAGTTCTTAATTTTTTCCCAAAGTTCAATGATGGAATATCGACCTCCGATGTTCAGTATTGAATCTATCAATCCTTCCAAAGCATCCAGTCCTCTGTCTCTGATGATTTCTAGAAGTTTTTTTACGAGCTTGAGATAAAAAAAAAATTAGTAAATTGTTAAAGCCACAAATCAATGCCAAATTGTTGAGTAAAGATAAAGTTTCTCGTAATTATGAGAATTATAAGTTTACTAAATATGCTGATATGAATATTAGCAAAGTTTGAAAGAAAGTCAAACTAGACTTTCGATACTAATCGATGCAATTTGATAAATACAAAAACTAGTTTCAATATCTTTATAATAGTTTTAAATAACAATAACCGAAAGCTCTCATAAAGGTCCTAGTAGTCTACTTTTCTTATTTTATAAATTAATCTCAAAATAAACAACTGATTTTTATATATAATTCAATATAAAAGTGTTACCTGAAAGGTTCGAATACCTTTTTATGTGACATAATTAAGAATCTTATTCCAAGTTGAAGGAATGTCCTTTTTATTTCTTTGAAAAACACAAAATGAAACTTACTTCAGATTTCTCTCCCAGCTTTTCACGGATGTAATTCGTTATAGTTTCGATGTCAAGATTCTCCTTGATCTATGAAGAAGTAAGACTTTTGTTAAAACAGCAAACGAGCGAGAAACGAATACGAAATATTCTTTGTAAGCATCTATTTGTGGATTTAGGAATATAGAAAATATCCGACCTTGTCTCTTATCCTGATGAGGATTGCTCTGATGTCCAGACCTTCAATTAATTCGTTTAGAATGTCCAAAATGCTCCTCTTGCCAATTCCTAGTTTTTCAAGAAGACCTTTCAACCAGTCTTTTACTTTATCCTTCAGTCGGTTTAGGAGTTCTATGGCCTTACCTCCAACCTCAAGTCCAAGGTCTTTTAATTGTCCAGTTATTTCTTTAGCCTGAAAAGGAGGAAATAATCGGATTTTTTTATTCATTGTCATGAACAGTAATATAGAGTTTAATTAATTTAATTAATTAAATATTTTAATAAATAGTTTATACCTTATCCAAAAGGTCTTGGCTAACTTTATGCCCGTGATCAACAGCATCCTTGATTTTTTGCAATATTTGGTCCAAAGTTTCTCTCAGAGTCTTGCCCAGTTCCGTCTTAATATCCTCTTCAACTCTACAGTGCACATAAACAAATTAAACACTCTAAGATATGATAAAACTCACTGATTCTAATATTTTATTTCTATATATTATTAAACGGTAATCTCCTCTTGGGACACCGATAAGTTCAAGTTTCTTCGTAAATAAAGACACGAAGTTCGAAATTAATTTCTTTCTTAAAATCTTCGTTTATTGAGGTGATACATATAGGTTTAGATATTTTAAACAACAAGTACTTTTCTTGTAACACAATCATATTCTACACAAGTAGCAGGTCAGGTATCTTACTCATGTAGACCGTCGACAAGGTCGTAACCAACAGTCGATCTCAGAGATGGAACTTTTTCCATTCCAACCATAAAGTCCAAAACAGCCTGGTCGGCGGCATGGTCTAGAACTGTTCAAGATATGAAAAAAAGTGTTACGATGTTTTAGGCATACTAAAATATAAGGAAATGACAGATGGAGCTGTAGAATTTATATATATTTTTAAATGTCATCTAAATTTTTAATTCTGTACCTGAAACGTTGATTTTGAATAAAAATACTTTTATTCGCTTGTTTCATTCAAAGATTACATACTTTTCTGTGCTAAATTTATGTTACTCATATTGCATTAACATTACAGTCTCACAGAAATGAAAATTTTCAGAACAGTTGCAGACTGCAATACGTACCTCGGTAGAAGTTCGCAGAAGCGATTCCAAAGAAGATAGTTATTATGAAAGTTTTCATCCTGTACAGAAGAAAGAGGAAAAAACCATAAGAATGTCTTGGTATAATTTACTTACAGTCGTAAGAGTTTTTCTTCTCGTTCCTGAAGTTTTAGTTTTTAGTTTGAGCTAAAACAAACAATCTTTAAAATTTACTACACCTGTCGCAATTCTCTTGAATATGAACTTGTAACTACGTTAGTTTTCAGGGTAGCATTAGATTTGGTTGGTGTTGACTTTCACGCAAAGCTACACTAGACCTATTTTCGCTAGCTGTTCCTAATTTAGCAGTGTAAGACTAGAAGGAAGGCAGCTAGTCATCACTGCCCACCGCCAACTCTTGGGCTACTCTTTTACCAACGAATAGTGGGATTGATCGCATGAATATAACGTCCCTATTGCTGAAAGGGCGAGCATGTGTGGTGTGACGGGGATTGGAACCTGCAGCCTTAAGATTACGAGTATAGCGTCCTAACCACTTGGCCATGCCAGGTCTATTTTTTAGGTTAGTAATAGATGAAATCACAAACATTGTCGTGTACTTACCTTCAAGTTACACCTTGTCTTATTGAAGAAGTCTGAATGGATTGTTGTAAGTAGCAGGTTATATAGCAGTCAATGGTTCGGTTCTTTATCATCTTTGTACTGACACCAAACTGTTAATAATGTGAACCGACAGATGTCAATACTGATAGATTCTGATGTCGATACAGATAGAAAGCCGGATCCACATCTATAACTTATCACAACTATCTAACTCTTTTCGCTAACAGTTACAAAAGTTAGTCGAATTATGAGAAACGTTGGTTCAGTATTTTTCTTTCGCCATTTCCTGGAAACGTGGTGGTGATTGTCAGTGACCGAGAACACAAAGATCACAGATCAGTTTGGAAAGTAAAAATTGTGTCATTAAACTTATTATAATAAATGTTATGAAGATACAGTTAAAAAAACATTAATGCAGGTTAGGTGAGAAACTTTTTCAATAAGCATAATCTACAGTTTATCGTTGAGTGAGCGATAAGTTTAAAGACTTATAACGCTAAAATTCGGGGTTTAATTCCTCCACGATTAACACAGCAGAAAACCAAAACAACAATTTAATATACGATAACTTAACAGTCACCACGTTGCTATGGTAAAATACATTACACTGGATAATATGTTACAGCCACCTGCACCCGGTCCAAACACCCTAAAGTAATTCGCAGTAGACTTGACTTAAAAAGGCCTACGTTCTTGCTATTTGTGTTACTTTAAGCAGATGTAGGCAGATAACAACTGGTTGATCATATTTTAAAATTAATTCTTAAGCTAAAGGAGCTAACCGGTCGCCAGGAAAAAATCCTTATTTAATTTGAGCTTAAATCTAATAATAGCTAAGTAACTGTGGGAACGAAAAAAAAATACGCATATTGTGCTATTTTGGCCCAGCATGGTCAGCTGGGCTAAGGCGTACGACTCATAATCTGAGGGTCGCAGGTTCGAGTCCCCGTCACACCAAACATACTCGTCCTCTCAGTCGTGGAGGTGCTATAATGTGGCGGTATGAGATGGTAAAAGAGTAGCCCAGGAGTTGGCGGTGGGTGATGATGACTAGCTGCCTTCCCTCTAGTCTTGCACCGCTAAATTAGGGACGGCTAGCGCAGATAGCCCTCGAGTAGCTTTGCGCGAAATTCAAAAACTAAAAATAACAAAAATTATACTATTTCACTTGGTTTAACTGCTCTTTTGATTAGCAAATAACATTAGGAATATCATGTGGGTACTTTTTCTTTTTAAAGTTACGGTTAACATCTCAGAGTGGCCACGTGCTACTGTAAGTTAAAGCTAAATCCATTCCATGCCAATGGATACGGCAAAAACAGTCTTTCAGTCTTCTTAACATAAGTGCCGCCCGCTAGTACAGCGGTAAGTCTACGAGTTTAAAACGCCAAGATTCCCCTCGGTGGGCTCAGCAGATAGCCCAATGTGGCTTTGCTATAAGAAAACATACACGCCCTCTTGATACAACTACATACGTAACGTTAGTACACGTGACGCAATTGTTGGGTTATAATTACGCCACTTTCTGAATTTACATGTTACTTCCGTAGAATGTTGTACCGAATTTAAATAAAATTCGTAGATGTGAATAAATTTTCAAAATGACTTGTTACTTTTTAAATTTGATATTTTTTCGCTTTTTTTATAAATCGGTTGCCCTGGCCCTGACGCAGCCAACTGGTTGTGACGCTCGGCTCGCAATAAGAGCGCCGTGGGTTCGAATCTCCTTCGAACAAAACATGTTCGCCTTTTCAACCATGGGGACCTTATAACGTGACGATCAATCCCACTATTCGTCGGTAAAAGAGTAACCCAAGAGTTAGCGGTTGGTGGTAATGACTAGCTGCTTTCCCTTTATTCTTTAACTGCTGAACTATAGACAGCTAGCGCAGGTAGCCCTTGCGTAGCTTTGTACAAAACTCAGAACAAACTAAACCACTTTCGGGTCTTGTTTGTTTGTTTTGAATTTCGCAGAAAGCTACTCGGGGGCTATCTGTGCTAGCCGTCCCTAATTTAGCAGTGTAAGACTAGAGGAAAGGCAGCTAGTCATCAACACCCACCGCCAACTCTTGGGCTACTCTTTTACCAACGAATAGTGGGATTGACCGTCACATTATAACGCCCCCACGGCTGAAAGGGCGAGCATGTTTGACGCGACGGGGATTCGAACCCGCGACCCTCAGATTACGAGTCGAACGCCTTAACCCACCTGGCCATGCCGGGTTCCCTTTTGAGTCTTACATAAAACTGAATGTTATTGACAACTTCTTTCACTAATCCCCTGGATGTTTGCTTTCGTGTAAATTAGGTAAGAACGTGTTAAGAATGATGGTTGAGTTATTAAAATATTACGTTGTTTACGTTTTTATAATATATGATGTTATTACTTTATTTTTATTGTTTCTTCTCTTCATGGGTTTGGTTTGTACCGTAAGAAATTTGGTGCGTCTATTGCGGTACAACTTTTACACAACAATTGGCACTAAGTGTCACTCTTAAAATTTATACAGCAGAAGTTTACTGAGCTTCATGGGTAAATGTGATGTTAAAGAGAAAAACCAATTTCCAAATAGATATACATTAGCGAAAACACTTTAGGGTATTTCAATTAGTGCTTGTAGATCCTTAATTAAGGTAAGCTATTTAGTCTATTTGTCTTTCCTTTATTTAACAGTATTGGTATATTACTTACTATATCGAGTATAATTATATTTATCTTATTTTAATTTGATGTTGATCCTTAAAGTTGCATTATAAATATTGTTTTCCATTATTAGGTTAGATGTAGGCTTACGCTAAATCTCTAAGCTGACCGAAAGGTATTATTGGGTTTACGGCCATAAATATCGTTGACACTGAGTGCACGTAACTGATAAAACAGTTTTCTAATCTTGATAAGAACCTGTGTAAAACAGTGTATATTTAAATAGCCATAATGATGACGAGGTTGTGCTTTAGTTTCGCTCCAAGTAGATAGTTTACTGTGATCAGAAGTTAATTATTGTTACTTATTGTTGATACTATTGGATCGTATAGTAGATAGTTTACTGTGATCATAAGTTAATTATTGTTATTTATTGTTGATACTGTTGGATCGTATAGTAGATAGTTTACTGTGATCATAAGTTAATTATTGTTATTTATTGTTGATACTGTTGGATCGTATAGTAGATAGTTTACTGTGATCATAAGTTAATTATTGTTATTTATTGTTGATACTGTTGGATCGTATAGTAGATAGTTTACTGTGATCAGAAGTTAATTATTGTTACTTATTGTTGATACTGTTGGATCGTATAGTAGATAGTTTACTGTGATCAGAAGTTAATTATTGTTACTTATTGTTGATACTGTTGGATCGTATAGTAGATAGTTTACTGTGATCATAAGTTAATTATTGTTACTTATTGTTGATACTATTGGATCGTATAGTAGATAGTTTACTGTGATCAGAAGTTAATTATTGTTATTTATTGTTGATACTATTGGATCGTATAGTAGACAGTTTACTGTGATCATAAGTTAATTATTGTTATTTATTGTTGATACTATTGGATCGTATAGTAGATAGTTTATTGTGATCAGAAGTTAATTATTGTTACTTATTGTTGATACTGTTGGATCGTGTAGTAGATAGTTTACTGTGATCATAAGTTAATTATTGTTATTTATTGTTGATACTATTGGATCGTATAGTAGATAGTTTATTGTGGTCAGAAGTTAATTATTCTTACTTATTGTTGATACTGTTGGATCGTATAGTAGATAGTTTACTGTGATCAGAAGTTAATTATTGTTACTTATTGTTGATACTATTGGATCGTATAGTAGACAGTTTACTGTGATCAGAAGTTAATTATTGTTACTTATTGTTGATACTGTTGGATCGTATAGTAGATAGTTTACTGTGATCAGAAGTTAATTATTGTTACTTATTGTTGATACTATTGGATCGTATAGTAGATAGTTTACTGTGATCATAAGTTAATTATTGTTACTTATTGTTGATACTATTGGATCGTATAGTAGATAGTTTACTGTGATCATAAGTTAATTATTGTTACTTATTGTTGATACTGTTGGATCGTATAGTAGATAGTTTACTGTGATCAGAAGTTAATTATTGTTACTTATTTTTGATACTGTTGGATCGTATAGTAGATAGTTTACTGTGATCAGAAGTTAATTATTGTTACTTATTGTTGATACTGTTGGATCGTATAGTCACTCTTGTTTTGTTTGGAACAGAGCAAACTATAATTACAAATCTACTGAACTTTTAAAAATTAATAATTAATTATAATTAATGATTTGATGCGCCATTTATTTCAATTCTTGGCAGATTTATTTTATGCACCTAATAGTTTATTGTTTTAAAACATATATATTAGTCAGAAATTTTTTTTCTTATCGTTTTTAAGCAGTTGTTAGTTTCGGAGAAAATCTACAAAAACAAAATATTTTATTAAATTCAGTAAATAAAAGATCATCTTTATATGTTTTTGTAGATTTTCGGAGGCGCTTGATACAAGTGGCTCCATCTAACATGTAAACAGTCTTATCTTAAACACATGAAAACTATTAACTGTTATGCTAAGAAAAATAGCTCTTAGCCAGAAGATGTTGTTTTGAAGGAAGCACAAAGCTACACAATGGGCTATCTGTGATCTGCCCACCACAGGTATCGAAACTAGGTTTTTATCGTTGTAAGTCCGCAGACATACCGCTGAGCCACTGGGGGACCTTAGCCAGAAGAATAACACACTATACACCTTAACCAGAAGAATAACACACTATACATCTTAACCAGAAGATGAACACACTATACACCTTAACCAGAAGATGAAAACATCCTACATCTTAACCAGAACACGAGCACTCTATACACCTTAACCAGAAAATGAACACACGGTACACTTTAACCAGAAAATGAGCACATCTTGCATCTTAACCAGAAAATGAACACACTATACACCTTAACCAGAAAATAAACACACTATACACCTTAACCAGAAAATGAACACACTCTACACCTTAACCAGAAAATGAACACTATACACCTTAACCAGAAAATGAACACACTCTACACCTTAACCAGAAAATAAACACACTCTACACCTTAACCAGAAAATGAACACTATACACCTTAACCAGAAAATGAACACACTCTACACCTTAATCAGAAAATGAACACACTATACACCTTAACCAGAAAATGAACACACTATACACCTTAATCAGAAAATGAACACACTATACACCTTAACCAGAAAATGAACACACTATACACCTTAACCAGAACACGAGCACTCTATACACCTTAACCATAAAATGAACACACGCTACACTTTAACCAGAAGATGAGCACACACTACACCTTAACCAGAAAATGAGCACACTCTACACCTTAACCAGAAAATGAACACACTCTACACCTTAACCAGAAAATGAACACACTATACACCTTAACCAGAAAATGAACACTATACACCTTAACCAGAAGATGAACACATCCTACACCTTAACCAGAACACGAGCACCCTATACAAGTTAACCAGAGAATAAACACACTATACACCTTAACCAGAAAATGAACACACTCTACACCTTAACCAGAAAATGAACACACTCTACACCTTAACCAGAAAATGAACACACTATACACCTTAACCAGAAAATGAACACTATACACCTTAACCAGAAGATGAACACATCCTACACCTTAACCAGAACACGAGCACCCTATACAAGTTAACCAGAGAATAAACACACTATACACCTTAACCAGAAGATGAACACACTCTACACCTTAACCAGAAGATGAACACACTCTACACCTTAACCAGAAAATGAATACACTCTACACCTTAACCAGAAAATGAACACACTATACACCTTAACCAGAAGATGAACACATCCTACACCTTAATCAGAAAATGAACACACTATACACCTTAACCAGAAGATGAACACATCCTACACCTTAACCAGAAGATGACCACACTATACATCTTAACCAGAAGATGAACACATCCTACACCTTAACCAGAAGATGAACACATCCTACACCTTAACCAGAAGATGAACACACTATACACCTTAACCATAAAATGAACACACTCTACACCTTAACCAGAAAATGAACACACTATACACCTTAACCAGAAAATGAACACTATACACCTTAACCAGAAGATGAACACATCCTACACCTTAACCAGAAGATGAACACTCTATACAAGTTAACCAGAGAATAAACACACTCTACACCTTAACTAGAAGATGAACACATCTTTCATCTTAACCAGAACACGAACACTCTATACAAGTTAACCAGAAGACGGACAACCTGCACATCTTAACCAGAAGAGGAGCATTCTATAAACCTTAATCAGATGGTGACCACAATGTATACCGTAACCAGAAGATGACCACACTGTGACCTTAACCAGAAGATCAACATACTGTCCCTCTTCAGTTGTGAAAATATAAAAAAAAAAATACTGAATACGAACGTTGAATATTAGGCAAACTCTTAATTTATTACGTTCGTTTGAATCACTCATATTCAACATGAGGCCCAAGAAACTGTTTGTGACAGTCACGTGGGACAGCCAGTCAGTCATTCATTATCTCGACATATATTTCGTCTAAGGTATAACTGGAATATAACTTTGAACTAGTTCATAACAATATGGACAAGATGTCTACTCTGTGTTTCCTTCAAATAACTCGTTTTATCTAAAGGAGCTCTTCATATGACAATAGTGTTGATAACCAAGTCCATGATGACATCAGGTTTCTCGGTGCCTGATACCTAGCATTTCATACTCATATCATTTCATCAACTGACATCTGCTTAAGTAGTCTGTGAAATGCAATGCACGTGATTGTCACAAACACATTTTCGAAGTGTCCGAGTTAAATCAAATATTGGTTGAAGTATGGCTGAGAAAAAAATAGCCATGGGAAAATGTCAGTATGTCGAACTTTCTTAACACTGGGAAAATGTCAGTACGTCGAACTTTCTTAACACTGGGAAAATGTCAGTACGTCGGACTTTCTTAACACTGGGAAAATGTCAGTACGTCGGACTTTCTTAACACTGGGAAAATGTCAGTACGTCGGACTTTCTTAACACTGGGAAAATTCAGCACGTCGGACTTTATTAACACTGGGAAAATGTCAGTACGTCGGACTTTCTTAACACTGGGAAAATATCAGTACGTCGGACTTTCTTAACACTGGGAAACTGTCAGTACGTCGGACTTTCTTAACACTGGGAAAATGTCAGTACGTCCCACTTTCTTAACACTGGGAAAATGTCAGTACGTCGGACTTTCTTGACACTTGGAAAATGTCAGTACTTCGAACTTTCTTAACACCGGGAAAATGTCAGTACGTCGGACTTTCTTGACACTGGGAAAATGTCAGTACGTCGAACTTTCTTAACACCGGGAAAATGTCAGTACGTCGGACTTTCTTGACACTGTGAAAATGTCAGTACGTCGGACTTTCTTGACACAGGGAAAATGTCAGTACGTCGGACTTTCTTAACACCGGGAAAATGTCAGTACGTCGGACTTTCTTAACACTGGGAAAATGTCAGTACGTCGGACTTTCTTAACACCGGGAAAATGTCAGTACGTCGGACTTTCTTGACACTGGGAAAATGTCAGTACGTCAGACTTTCTTAACACCGGGAAAATGTCAGTACGTCGGACTTTCTTAACACTGGGAAAATGTCAGTACGTCGGACTTTCTTAACACTGGGAAAATGTCAGTACGTCGGACTTTCTTAACACCGGGAAAATGTCAGTACGTCGGACTTTCTTAACACCGGGAAAATGTCAGTACGTCGGAATTTTTTGACACTGGGAAAATGTCAGTACGTCGAACTTTCTTAACACTGGGAAAATGTCAGTACGTCGGACTTTCTTAACACTGGGAAAATGTCAGTACGTCTGACTTTCTCAACACGGTTTAAAGAAATATTTCGTTTCGAGAATTTTATTTCTTTCAATAAATAAGAGAGCAGTACTTTGAGTCAATACTGTGAGTCAATACTTTGAGTCAATACTTTGGGTCAATACTTTGAGTCAATACTTTGGGTCAATACTTTGAGTCAATACTTTGAGTCAATACCTTGAGTCAATACTGTGAGTCAATACTTTGAGTCAATACTTTGGGTCAATACTTTGAGTTTTTTATTTTCGTTTAGATAATACATTATAATGAAAGTAAGGTACCATAACGAGAATGTATTAAGCCCTAACCCCCCCACCCCAGGATGTGTAAAACATGCACTTTGATACTTGTTGATGTACCTGCCTGACGTCATTCAAGATGGAATTAATTATACGATTATTTATTACTAAGACACGTACAAGGGTTAACACAGTTTAATCGTGAGATGTTTTGTTTATCTAAGATAGTTTGGAGACGCTGCCGTGACTAGCTAGCGGAGATATTCATACAAAGATATATGTTTAAGATAATAATGTTGATTGCTAGTAGGCCTACCTGTCTTTAATAACCTTTGAATGTCTGGAAATAATCGTAAAAAAATATACTGGAGCCATCAAAGTCAACCGATCGATAACTGGTTTAAATAGTCTTATTAAAATCGAACCCCGGATTTTACCGTCTAAAGTCCTTAAATTTATTACTAACATGCCGGAAAACTTATCTGAAGAACATATAAAGTAACGTTAGACCACATAAGTTAAAAAATAGTGAAATCAGTCTTTTAAAAGGGACTTTCATTGGGAAATGTGTATGTCACGCTACCTCTCACCTTCCCTACCAACGTTCGAAGTAAACCATATTTTAGCTTACAACATCAGGTATTCACTCGGGATTACTGAGGTAGAGAGGTTAATGTAAGGATAAAAATGTAAGGTGTGTTTATATTGTCGCCAACCAAAAAATGTCTGAAACTTAGTAACACAGTATTAACTTACACCATCAAATAAAGTCATTTTATTTTCGTAACTTGAATTATTATAAGATACATTAATAAAATAACATAACATCACAGCATGTGATATCTGTTGTAAGATATCTTAATAAAACAATATCAGTTCACAACATGTGATATCTGTTGTAAGATATCTTAATAAAACAATATCAGTTCACAGCATGTGATATCAGTTGTAAGATATGTTAATAAAACAATATCAGTTCACAGCATGTGATATCAGTTGTAAGATATGTTAATAAAACAATATCAGTTCATAGCATGTAATATCAGTTGTAAGATATGTTAATAAAACAATATCAGTTCACAACATGTGATATCTGTTGTAAGATATGTTAATAAAACAATATCAGTTCACAGCATGTGATATCAGTTGTAAGATATGTTAATAAAACAATATCAGTTCACAGCATGTGATATCTGTTGTAAGATATGTTAATAAAACAGTATCAGTTCACAGCATGTGATATCTGTTGTAAGATATCTTAATAAAACAATATCAGTTCACAGCATGTGATATCTGTAGTAAGATGTGCTAATAAAACAGTATCAGTTCACAACATGTGATATCTGTTGTAAGATATGTTAATAAAATAATATCAGTTCACAGCATGTGATATCTGTAGTAAGATGTGCTAATAAAACAATATCAGTTCACAGCATCTGATATCTGTAGTAAGATATGCTAATAAAACAGTATCAGTTCACAGCATGTGATATCTGTTGTAAGATATCTTAATAAAACAATATCAGTTCACAACATGTGATTTCTGTTGTAAGATATGTTAATAAAACAATATCAGTTCACAACATGTGATTTCTGTTGTAAGATATGTTAATAAAACAATATCAGTTCACAACATGTGATTTCTGTTGTAAGATATGTTAATAAATTTGTTTTTATTTGTTTGTTTGTTTTTGAATTTCGCACAAAGCTACTCGAGGGCTATGTATGCTAGCCGTCCCTAATTTAGCAGTGTAAGACCAGAGGGAAGGCAGCTAGTAATCACCACCCACCGCAAACTCTTGAGCTACTCTTTTACCAAAGAATAGTGGGATTGATCGTCACATTATAACGCCCCCACGGCTGAAAGGGAGAGCATGTTTAGCACGATGGGGATGTTGTTAATAAAAGAATATCAGGTCACAGCATGTGATATCAGTTGTAAGATATGTTAATAAAACAATATCAGTTCACAGCATGTGATATCTGTTGTGAGATATGTTAATAAAACTATCAGTTGTAAGATATGTTAATAAAACAATATCAGTTCACAGCATGTGATATCTGTTGTGAGATATGTTAATAAAACTATCAGTTGTAAGATATCTTAATAAAACAATATCAGTTCACAACATGTGATATCTGTAGTAAGATATGTTAATAAAACAATATCAGTTCACAACATGTTATATCTGTCGTAAGATATGTTAATAAAACAGTATCAGTTCACAACATGTGATATCTGTTGTAAGATATCTTAATAAAACAGTATCAGTTCACAACATGTGATATCTGTTGTAAGATATCTTAATAAAACAATATCAGTTCACAGCATGTGATATCTGTAGTAAGATATGTTAATAAAACAATATCAGTTCACAACATGTGATATCTGTTGTAAGATATGTTAATAAAACTATCAGTTCACAGCATGTGATATCTGTTGTAAGATATGTTAATAAAACTATCAGTTCACAGCATGTGATATCTGTTATAAGATATCTTAATTAATCAATATCAGTTCACAACATGTGATATCTGTTGTAAGATATCTTTATAAAACTATCAATTCATGGGATGTAATATAATACTGTAATATATCTGGTTAGATAAACAGTGTTGATGATATTAAGATTGGAATATATTAGGAATGTAATATTTGTAACATTTAGTTCTAAAGAACTTTAGAATAAATTTGATAACAATTTAATAAAAATACTTAAGTAATTCAGAGTTGTTTGTAAGAAAGGTATGTTTACAACCCACACATTTTATATTTGTTGAAAACCGACTATTTTCACAACGGTTAAGTTTACGGACTTATAACGCTAAAATCCAGGGTTAGATTCCCTTGGATGGACGCAACAGACAGCCAAATGTAGTTCTTATTCTAAAACAAAGTTTTATTTTAAAAAAAAGAACAGGACAGGTTTCTGGCGTCAATGTTAAAATGTCACAGAGTTAAAGCTTGTCTTTGATTTCTTGTAACAGAATATAACATTATGAAGCACATGAAGACACTGTTCTATCTACTTGTATTGTATTTTGTGTCACTAGCATTTTCCTTTCTTATTTTCCACTGATTTTTAAGTCAAACGGCAATTACTTTAAGGTGCCACTAAAAGTATGTTCAGGAAGAGGGTGCTGTATCACTAAAAGTATGTTCAGGAAGAGGGTGCTGTATCACTAAAAGTATGTTCAGGAATAGGGCGCTGTATCACTAAAAGTATGTCCAGGAACAGGGTGCTGTATCACTAAAAGTATGTTCAGGAAGAGGGTGCTGTATCACTAAAAGTATGTTCAGGAAGAGGGTGCTGTATCACTAAAAGTATGTCCAGTAAGAGGGTGCTGTATCACTAAAAGTATGTTCAGGAAGAGGGTGCCGTATCACTAAAAGTATGTTCAGGAAGAGGGTGCTGTATCACTAAAAGTATGTCCAATAAGAGGGTGCTGTATCACTAAAAGTATGTCCAGGAAGAGGGTGCTGTATCACTAAAAGTATGTCCAGGTAGAGGGTGCTGTATCACTAAAAGTATGTTCAGGAAGATGGTGCTGTATCACTAAAAGTATGTCCAGTAAGAGGGTGCTGTATCACTAAAAGTATGTCCAGGAAGAGGGTGCTGTATCACTAAAAGTATGTCCAGGTAGAGGGTGCTGTATCACTAAAAGTATGTTCAGGAAGATGGTGCTGTATCACTAAAAGTATGTCCAGGACGAGGGTGCTGTATCACTAAAAGTATGTTCAGGAATAGGGTACTGTATCACTAAAAGTATGTCCAGGAAGAGGGTGCTGTATCACTAAAAGTATGTCCAGGAAGAGGGTGCCGTATATTAGATTCAAATGTTTTTTATATTATTTTAAGAACACTTACACAACTTCACAAGTACAGTTTTATTAGATATTCTTGATATCATCCTTGATAGCAACTTTTGCGACATATAAGAGACAGTCTGAGTTAGAGTTCTTAACAAATTGGGAGGGTAGGTAATCCACAGCACTTGCCGCCTACGTTTTTAATCAAGTAAGAAAGTTTATTATCACGGTTATAGCGCCTTCAGTTTTGAAAATATATGTTCAGGTGAATGCTGAAATAAAGTTGGTTGTCTTCAACGATACATCGTAGCTCGAATCGTCGACCTCATAATCCACAATGTGGCAGGTGAACTACCAGGCCACTGTATAATTAAAATGATCAGGATGTAAAAAATATTATTTTAGTTATATAATCACCAGAATGTAAGAAAACTTGTTTTAGTTATATAATCACCAGGATGTAAGAAAACTTGTTTTAGTTATATAATCACCAGAATGTAAGGAAACTTGTTTTAGTTATATAATCACCAGAATATAAGAAAACTTGTTTTAGTTATATAATCACCAGAATATAAGAAAACTTGTTTTAGTTATATAATTACCAGAATGTAAGAAAACTTGTTTTAGTTATATAATCACATGAATGTAAGAAAACTTGTTTTAGTTATATAATCACCAGAATGTAAGAAGACTTGTTTTAGTTATATAATCACCAGAATGTAAGAAAACTTGTTTTAGTTATATAATCACCAGAATGTAAGAAAACTTGTTTTAGTTATATAATCACCAGAATGTAAGAAAACTTGTTTTAGTTATACGATCACCAGGATGTAAGAAAACTTGTTTTAGTTATATAATCACCAGAATGTAAGAAAACTTGTTTTAGTTATATAATCACCAGAATATAAGAAAACGTGTTTTAGTTATATAATCACCAGAATATAAGAAAACTTGTTTTAGTTATATAATCACCAGGATGTAAGAAAACTTGTTTTAGTTATATAATCACCAGGATGTAAGAAAACTTGTTTTAGTTATATAATCACCAGAATGTAAGAAAACTTGTTTTAGTTATATAATCACCAGGATGTAAGAAAACTTGTTTTAGTTATATAATCACGAAGATGTCAAAGAAATTGTGTACAATCACTAGCATATAAGGTAACAAATAGCTACATAACTACTGAAGTTCGAATAATTAAAATGAATATACATGTTATTAATTAATAGACACTTAATAAAGGATATAATAACTAAACATGTGACTCTGGGTTATTTTCGAATTCAAGTGAAAGTATCGTTGTTGATATAAAAATCAGTGTTCTTAATAAATTAGGAAAACGTCTAATTTGGCAGCTTATTCACGGTAATAATATATGGAAGTGATGAATGTAGAATATGAAAAATCATGTTTTGCTCTCTTTTTTTTTTATTTCGCGCAAAGCTACACTAGAGCTATATGCGCTATCCGGCCCTAATTTAGCAATGTAAGACTAGAGGGAAGTCAACTAGTCATCACCACTCACCGCCAACTCTTGGGCGACTCTTTTACCAATGAATAGTGGGATTGACTCTCATAATATAACGCCCCCACGGCAGAAAGGGAAACCATGTTTAGTGTAACGGGGGCTCGAGCCCACGACCTTCAGATTACGAGTCGAGAGTTCCTAATCACATGGCCATAGCCGAGCCATTTTTAACTATTTAACTAGAGAAAAAGTAGATACCTAACACTATCCACTGTCAGTTCTTGGGCTAGTATTTTAACAACGTATTTTTGGTTTATTTGGTTTGTTTTTAATGTCGCTAAGTTACTCTAGAGCTATCTGTTCTAGTTGTCTCTAATTTAACATTGTAAGGCTAGGGGGAAGGCAGCTAGTCATTATCACTCACCGCCAACTCAATTAATAGTGGAATTGATCGCCACAGTATAACACCTACAGGGCCGAAATGCCATGAATATTCGGCATCGGTTTCGATCTCGTAATCTCTAATTCGCAGGCCTATACAAGAACGTAACTGGGTACAAAATATTGGAATTTTAATAACAATAATGAAGTAATAGAACGTTTAACGTAGAAAAGTTGAATTTAATTTGTCTTTTGTATTTTGATACACGTGGAATAATGGTCGACAGAATGTTTAGTCCATATTCGTAAATATGGTGACAATGCTCTTCTTATATTCTGCTATCCTCGAACTTATGCGTATTTATTTGTTTCTGACATAAGGTCATATTTCCAACCTTATCCGTTGTAGTATCATAACAGCTTTGCAAAAGAGATTTATTATTCATTCGATTTCCGATTGTTCATTCATGTTGTGTTCCAGCGAAATGTGATATAAATACATATCTTATAAATCCGGTGAAGCTGGCAGGGTCGTCTAGGTTCTGACTTGACAAAAGATTTACAAATACGTCTATAAAACCTACCGTAAATCATCGGTCAATCCTATGCTATGATTTGTAACACTAGCACTGATAAGAAATGTAATACTGAATGAAACAAGAACGAATTTTAAAAATTATCTTTCGCTATATAAATAAGTAATTATTTACCCTCTACTTGAAATGACACGACAGATGCATCACTTGTTCTATTTGCAACATAATAAAGTTAGGGCAACCCACTTGTCAAGTTAAAATATATCGATTTATTTGAAAACTATCTGTTAGAAAACTACGGCCCGGCATCGCCAGGTGGGTTAAGGCGTTCGACTCGTTCTCTGAGGTCGCGGGTTCGATTCGCTCGCCATTTCAGCCGTGATGGCGTTATAATGTGACGGTGAATCTCACTATTCTTTGGTAAAAGAGCTAGGTGTTGACGGTGGGTGGTGAAGACTAGCTGCCTTCCCTCTAGTCTTACACTACCAAATTAGGGACAGCTAGCGCAGATATTCTTTGGATAGCTTTGCGAGAAATTTCAAATAAACTTAGAAAAGCAATTAACTTTTGTGAAATGGTTGTTTGTTTTTGAATTTCGCGCAAAGCTACTCGAGGGCTATCTGCGCTAGCCGTCCCTAATTTAGCAGTGTAAGACTAGAGGGAAGGCAGCTAGTCATCACCACCCACCGCCAACTCTTGGGCTACTCTTTTACCAACGAATAGTGGGATTGACTGTCACATTATAACGCCATCACGGCTGAAATGGCGAGCGGGAATCGAACCCACGACCCTCAGAGAACGAGTCGAACGCCTTAATACGCTAGGCCATGCTGGGCCCGTTGTGAAATGGAGAGAGAGTTTTTGACAAATAATTTGTTCATTCTGTCCATCAATGTTCTTGTATATATTCTTACTGCGCCATCTCTTGACATTTTGATAAAACGCTTCCTTGAACTTAAAGATTTCAAGCTTTTCTCACAGTGTGTAACCTCAGCTTTAGAGAAAAAATAAACACGTAAATAAAAATTAAAGTAAATAACATTTAATCTTTCATGAATCTGCGACGAGCAGGTATTCCCAGGATCATAAATCACACGTCCTGCCGGCAGTTGGACAGCGATAAATTACGAACTTAGAACGCTAAATCCGGGGCACGATTTTTACGATGTGGCTTTTCTTCAAAGAAAGAAGGAAAAACAAAATCTCGAATATATTGGCATTCTATCAAGAATGTTTATTTTAACTGAATCTTTCGTACAGTTTTAATGTATCAAAGTGTGACGAGATAATACGAGACTTCACCAGAAAGAGCAGGGATTCTTCAATAACTTACTATTGGAACATTTGTCTCTGTAATTTCAAAACGTTTTTTCTTACCTGAGCATACTTTTAAGTGTACCTTCAATAACATTTTATATTAATTAAGGAAACACTAAACATTTAACGTCATTTTAACCTTTAAAGTGGTCATTATAAGTATTATTTATTACGTAATATAATTTATTTCGGGCGAGTTTCCGATTTATTATATTAACATAATACGATTTCAGATAGCTGGAACTTTTATCTAGTCCAGAACTGAATATTTTGTCAACGGTCCAGGTTCATGACGAGCATATTGATTCTGGGTTGACACTGTTACACCTTGCTCACATTACTAACAAGCTGACTTTCTATCGACGAAGTTATCTAATGTTTTCATAGAAATTCTTACGTCCGAAATTAATTCACTGAAGTTAAACGGTTAGTATTGTTTAACGTTCCTGGTCAACTACTGTATCATAGTATATTACTGTATCACAGTATATTACTGTATCACAGTATAATACTGTATCATAGTATATTACTGTATAATAGTATACTACTGTATCATAGTATATTACTGTATCACAGTATACTACTGTATCATAATATACTACTGTATCACAGTATTTTACTGTATCATAGTATATTACTGTATCATAGTATATTACTGTATCATAGTATACTACTGTATCATAGTATATTACTGTATCATAGTATACTACTGTATCATAGTATATTACTGTATCACAGTATATTACTGTATCACAGTATACTACTGTATCATAGTATACTACTGTATCACAGTATATTACTGTATCACAGTATACTACTGTATCATAGTATACTACTGTACCATAGTATATTACTGTATCACAGTATACTACTGAATCATAGTATACTACTGTATCATAGTATACTACTGTATCACAGTATATTACTGTATTACAGTATATTACTTTATGACAGTATACTACTGTATCACAGTATAATACTGTATCACACTGTATCACAGTATACTACTGTATCACAGTATAATACTGTATCACACTGTATCACAGTATACTACTGTATCATAGTATACTACTGTATCACAGTATATTACTGTATCATAGTATATTACTTTATGACAGTATACTACTGTATCACAGTATACTACTGTATCATAGTATATTACTGTATCATAGTATACTACTGTATCATAGTATACTACTGTACCATAGTATACTACTGTATCATAGTATACTACTGTATCATAGTATACTACTGTATCATAGTATATTACTGTATCACAGTATATTACTGTATCACAGTATACTACTGTATCATAGTATACTACTGTATCATAGTATATTACTGTATTACAGTATACTACTGTATCATAGTATACTACTGTATCATAGTATATTACTGTATCACAGTATATTACTGTATCACAGTATACTACTGTATCACAGTATAATACTGTATCATAGTATACTGCTGTATCATAGTATATTACTGTATCACAGTATACTACTGTATCATAGTATATTACTGTATCATAGTATACTACTGTATCACAGTATAATATTGTATCATAGTATACTACTGTATCACAGTATATTACTTTATCATAGTATACTACTGTATCACAGTATACTACTGTATCATAGTATACTACTGTACCATAGTATATTACTGTATCACAGTATACTACTGAATCATAGTATACTACTGTATCATAGTATATTACTGTATCACAGTATACTACTGTATCATAGTATACTACTGTATCACAGTATTTTACTGTATCATAGTATACTACTGTATCATAGTATACTACTGTATCATAGTATATTACTGTATCACAGTATATTACTGTATCACAGTATACTACTGTATCACAGTATAATACTGTATCATAGTATACTGCTGTATCATAGTATATTACTGTATCACAGTATACTACTGTATCATAGTATATTACTGTATCATAGTATACTACTGTATCACAGTATAATATTGTATCATAGTATATTACTGTATCATAGTATACTACTGTATCTTAGTATATTACTGTATCATAGTATACTACATTATCATAGTATATTACTGTATCACAGTATAATACTGTATCACAGTATACTACGGTATCATAGTATAATACTGTATCACAGTATACTACGGTATCATAGTATACTACATTATCATAGTATATTACTGTATCACAGTATATTACTGTATCATAGTATACTACTGTATCACAGTATACTACTGTATCACAGTATACTACTGTATAATAGTATACTACTGTATCACAGTATACTACGGTATCATAGTATACTACATTATCATAGTATACTACTGTATCACAGTATACTACTGTATAATAGTATACTACTGTATAACAGTATACTACTGTATCATAGTATACCACTGTATCACAGTGTACTACGGTATCATAGTATACTACATTATCATAGTATATTACTGTATCACAGTATACTACATTATCATAGTATATTACTGTATCACAGTATACTACATTATCATAGTATACTACTGTATCACAGTATACTACATTATCATAGTATATTACTGTATCACAGTGTACTACGGTATCATAGTATACTACATTATCATAGTATACTACTGTATCACAGTATACTACTGTATCACAATATACTACTGTATCACAGTATACTACTGTATAATAGTATACTACTGTATAACAGTATACTACTGTATCATAGTATACTACTGTATCACAGTGTACTACGGTATCATAGTATACTACATTATCATAGTATATTACTGTATCACAGTATACTACATTATCATAGTATATTACTGTATCACAGTATATTGCTGTATCATAGTATACTACTGTATCATAGTATATTACTGTATCACAGTAACTACTGTATCATAGTATACTACTGTATCACAGTATACTACTTATCATAGTATATTACTGTATCATAGTATACTACTGTATCACAGTATACTACTGTATCACATTATAATACTGTATCACAGTATACTACTGTATCATAGTATACTACTGTATCACAGTATATTACTGTATCATAGTATATTACTTTATGACAGTATACTACTGTATCACAGTATACTACTGTATCACATTATAATACTGTATCACACTATATTACTGTATCACACTATATTACTGTATCATAGTATATTACTGTATCACAGTATACTACTGTATCATAGTATATTACTGTATCATAGTATATTACTTTATGACAATATACTACTGTATTACAGTATACTATTGTATCATAGTATACTACTGTATTACAGTATACTATTGTATCATAGTATACTACTGTATCATAGTATACTACTGTATCATAGTATACTACTGTATCATAGTATATTACTGTATCACAGTAACTACTGTATCATAGTATACTACTGTATCACAGTATACTACGGTATCATAGTATACTACATTATCATAGTATATTACTGTATCATAGTATACTACTGTATCACAGTATACTACGGTATCATAGTATACTACATTATCATTGTATATTACTGTATCATAGTATACTACTGTATAATAGTATACTACTGTATAACAGTATACTACTGTATCATAGTATACTACTGTATCACAGTATACTACGGTATCATAGTATACTACATTATCATAGTATATTACTGTATCATAGTATACTACTGTATAATAGTATACTACTGTATAACAGTATACTACTGTATCATAGTATACTACTGTATCACAGTGTACTACGGTATCATAGTATACTACATTATCATAGTATATTACTGTATCACAGTATACTACATTATCATAGTATATTACTGTATCACAGTATACTACTGTATCAGAGTATACTACTGCTTCATAGTATGTTACTGTATCACAATATATTACTGTATCACAGTATACTACTGTATCATAGTATGTTACTGTATCATAGTATACTACTGTATCATAGTATACTACTGTACCATAGTATACTACTGTATCATAGTATATTACTGTATCATAGTATACTACTGTACCATAGTATACTACTATATCATAGTATATTACTGTATCACAGTATACTACTGTATCACATTATAATACTGTATCATAGTATACTACTGTATCATAGTATATTACTGTATCACATTATAATACTGTATCACAGTATACTACTGTACCATAGTATACTACTGTATCATAGTATATTACTGTATCATAGTATACTACTGTACCATAGTATACTACTATATCATAGTATATTACTGTATCACAGTATATTACTGTATCACAGTATACTACTGTATCATAGTATACTACTGTATCACAGTATAATACTGTATCAGAGTATACTACTGTATCATAGTATACTACTGTATCATAGTATATTACTATATCATAGTATATTACTGTATCACAGTATAATACTGTAGCAAATCAATATTCTACTGTCCCTACCCGTCGATTTATAAACTTTAGGACGAGGTTCTCAAAAGCTCAGTTGACAACAATATTCGTATTTACATTCACACATGTACATTGTTGGTTCTGACGTTCTACAAATTTAGAGAACAGCCTGGAATTACCCCACACATATTTAGCAATATAAGCCACACGTATTTTTATATTTTAATTTAACTAAAACAAACATCAATATGAAAATGTATGCATTATAGTAAATGAGCTTCACGCTTCACTCCACTCATTTCATAAGAAACTAACATTATTTTAACTATTTGTAGTAATCTCTTTGTTTAGACGACTCACATATTTAGCTGTTTACAAGTCTACATCTACATTAATAACTTCATCCGCTTGTCACATCAGTGGCTTTATTTACTTAGACAACTGTGCGGCCGTGTTTCGACAAGAAGACCCAGTCTATGGGGTTGTTTCTTCTCACCTAAACCCCTGGGTTTAAAAAAAAACCAACCCTGTGTTATTCTCGTCTATCTTAGTTATTTTAGCACACAGTCGAAGGTTCTAGTCCAACCTTCATATTTCCCGTTTGACAACTGTTACAGTTTTAATAGTATCGTCTGGGGATTAGACAGCGTTCATTTTATTTTTGTTCCTGTATTTTTAGTTTATTATCGAGCAAACGAAAGCCACTTAACGTCGTCCAGATATAAAAATAGTTGGTTATACTCCATAATGCTGACGTTTCTTTGTCTTACTTGTTATCGAAGAACGTAAGAAAATTATAATATGACGGATCAATGCTGTAACCTCTAACAAATTTCGTTCAAGCTACGCACGATCAAATAGGTCATCATAGAGACATATAATAAAGTTAATTCTTCTTAGCCCCATAATACTCAGGAATACACAGAAAACGTGATACGGTTCAAAAACGAAATACTTTGAAGGAACGTTTTCTTCTTTCGACGAAATGATATTAAAATTTGTCTGAATTTATTTTACTTAAAAAGTAAGATTACTTTAACATAAATATAGTAAAAAACTATACTATTGACTGTTTAACGCCATCTGGCTTGATATGGTCAGGTGATTAGGGCTCCTAATCGACTCATAATCTGGTGGTCTCGAGTTTGAATCCCCGTCCATCAAACGTCCTCACCCATTCAGCCGTGGGAACATTATAATGATACGGTCAATCCCACTATTTGTAGGTAAAAGAGTAGCCGAAGAGTTAGCGGTGGATGGTGATGACTAGCTGCCTTCCCTTTAGTCTTATACTGGAAAATTAGAGACGGCTAGCGCAGATAGCCCTCGTGTAGCTTTGCGCGAAACCGTTTTGCCCCATTTTCATGGAATCATTTGACTTAATTGTCACCCTGAGTTTTGAATTACTTCTAAAAAACGTGCCATCAGATGGTGTTAAACCAAACAAATTATGAGTTTATTAAATTTGTTTAGATACGAGCTGTTGGAGTGGATTTCTTTCCATTCATTCTGGAAGGAAAACTTAAAACAATTGGAAACAATGTCAACATATTACACTATAATGTCAAACAATGTCAAAATATTACACTATAATGTGAAACAATGTCAACATATTACACTATAATGTCAAACACTGTCAACATATTACACTATAATGTCAACATATTACACTATAATGTCAAACAATGTCAACATATTACACTATAATGTGAAACAATGTCAACATATTACACTAATGTGAAACAAAGTCAACATATTACACTATAATGTCAAACAATGTCAAAATATTACACTATAATGTGAAACAATGTCAACATATTACACTATAATGTCAAACACTGTCAACATATTACACTAATGTGAAACAATGTCAACATATTACACTATAATGTGAAACAATGTCAACATATTACACTATAATGTCAAACAATGTCAACATATTACACTATAATGTCAAAAAATGTCAACATATTACACTATAATGTAAAAAAATGTCAACATATTACACTATAATGTCAAATAATGTCAACATATCACACTATAATGTCAAACAATGTCAACATATTACACTATAATGTCAAACAATGTCAACATATTACACTATAATGTCAAAAAATGTCAACATATTACACTATAATGTAAAACAATGTCAACATATTACACTATAATGTCAAACAATGTCAACATATTATACTATAATGTCAAACAATGTCAACATATTATACTATAATGTCAAACAATGTCAACATATTACACTATAATGTGAAACAATGTCAACATATTACACTATAATGTGAAACAATGTCAACATATTGTACTATAATGTCAAACAATGTCAACATATTGTACTATAATGTGAAACAATGTCAACATATTACACTATAATGTCAACATATTATACTATAATGTCAAACAATGTCAACATATTACACTATAATGTGAAACAATGTCAACATATTACACTATAATGTCAAACAATGTCAACATATTATACTATAATGTCAAACAATGTCAACATATTACACTATAATGTCAAACAATGTCAACATATTATACTATAATGTCAAACAATGTCAACATATTACACTATAATGTGAAATAATGTCAACATATTACACTATAATGTAAAACAATGTCAACATATTACACTATAATGTCAAACAATGTCAACATATTACACTATAATGCCAAACAATGTCAACATATTACACTATAATGTCAAACAATGTCAACATATTATACTATAATGTCAAACAATGTCAACATATTACACTATAATGTAAAACAATGTCAACATATTACACTATAATGTCAAACAATGTCAACATATTATACTATAATGCCATACAATGTCAACATATTACACTATAATGTCAAACAATATCAACATATTACACTATAATGTCAACATATTACACTATAATGCCAAACAATGTCAACATATTACACTATAATGTCAAATAATGGCAAACTACTATAATGCACCATTTTATAGCGACTTTATTATTGTTGTTGTTTTGAATTAAGCACAAAGCTTCCAAATGGGCTATCTGTGCTCTGTCCACCACGGGTATCGAAACCTGGTGTTTAGTGTTGTAAGTCCGCAGACATACCGCTGAGCCACTCGGGGGCCGAATTTATTATAAGACAGTGGTTGTCGTGTGACTTCCTTTCATACAATACTCAAGTAATTTTAAAATACTTAACTACTTACCGTCATGTCCCCCATTGGTACAGCTTTAAATGTACGGATTTACAACGCAAAGGTCAGGGGTTCGATTTCCCTCGATGGACTCAGCAGATAGCCCAATAAACGATTCTAGAACGATCGACAAGACTCTCACGTCGCGACCGGTCTAGAGAAATCTCTAGCCAGTGGTTGTCAACGTTTAAAACACAACAAAATGTGAACCGATTTAAATGAAAATCATTCCTTTTGTAAAACTACGTGTGACGTTTTGTGCAACATTTGTACGTACTTGTATGATTTTTGGATTCATTGTAGAGGGATTACTGTAGAACATACAAAGGTTTCAAGACAGGTCTGTTTTTTTCGTCCAAATATTGAAATAAATATAACAAAAAGGTTTTAGATTCAGATATGAATTTCAGCAAGAAATGTGAAAAATATAACTTCACAGAAATTTCTAAACAAAATATAATAATCACATCATAAATATAAAACAGAGATGTGGGTAGAGTAGTTATAGTTGGGACAGCGGTAAGTATTCGGATTTAGAACTTTAAAATCAGGCGTTCGATTCCCCTCGGTGGACAGCTCATATAGCCCCACGTTCCACACACACATCTAATAATTATAAATTATTCAGTCAGAAAATGCAACTGTTAACTGTGAAACTAGAATTGCTATAAAAGACATTATCGCGTGAACTTCATAGTGTTTTGTACAATTGAATAAGTGAAATCAACCTATCTATAAAATAGTTTTGTATATATTGAAATATTATTTGGAAAGAAAATTACTTTTTTTTCGACATTCACACTTTTCCTTGAGGATGAAATAATAAAATAATCTTAATTCATTGTACGAATTACTTTAATACATAAATAAAGTATTCTTGTTAAGACTTTTTAACGTCACATAGATTGTACATGAAGCATTATGTTCTGTTGTTTGAAAACAGATTTCAGTTATAAAGAAAAGACTTTTGGTTATTGTGTTTACAAGACATCGGTGGTTGAAAGTGGTGAATACGACGGAACCCAAGACGATGGCCAAGATATCTATTTATTGTAATAAATGAACTGTTCGGTTAATGTTTTTTAAAAAAAACAGATTAACCAATTAAACAGACAGTTTTTCAGACAGAACTAAAGAGAAATTGGCTGATGAAAATGTAAAACAGAGATTTATAGTAAGGGTTAAATTCGCGCACATCTGTTGACGTGTGAAATTAGTAGAAACTTAGCAACTGTTTAATACATTACAAAAGTGAGTTACCAAAATGAACCTTCATTAGGATAACACCTGTCACCAAACTGAAAATAAATGAGGATATTTTATTACGTGATATATAAAACATGTCGTTCTATGAAAACTATCCCCCGGTGTACAAGATTACGGGCTTAATATCTGAAGTTAGGTACCCGGCAGTAGACATAGCTGATAGCCCAACGTGGATATGCGATAAAACAAACAATCCCTAAAACTTATTAAACTTGTCTTGATTCTCTTAGTTACAAACTCATAAGTACGTTAGCTTTCAGGGTAGCATTAGATTTGGTTTCTTTTAAATTTCGCGCAAAGCTACACGAGTACTACCTGCGTTAGCTGTCCCTAATTTAATATTGTAAGACTAGAAGGAAGGCAGCTAGTCATCACCACCCATCGCTAAACGATCTAGTGAGATTACTTTTTTATTTTTCAGCTGATTTTGTTAGAATATACTTATAGCTATTATTGTTTATGAGAATTACATCAAATAAGTTTAGCTTATTTAATTTAAAACTGTGGATTGCAATAATAATGTTTAAATAACACATTTTCCGTGGCCATGTGTAAAACCATAATAATTATTAAAACAGTTTCTTTTAAATTTGATAGACGACAGCACTTACATCACCAGTTTTTCGCTAACATTTCCTTGATTCCAAGTTTTAGCAGAATTTCAGCATGCAAAGATATCATTGTTTATAAGAATTATATCAAATAGTTTAGCTTATTTAATTTAAAATTGCGGATTGCAATAGCAACGTTTAAGTAAAACAATTTCCGCGGCCATGTGTAATAATTATTTAAACAATTTCTTTTTAAGTCGATAGATGACAGCACTTACATCGGTTTTTCGCTGGTATTTCATTGATTCACAGTTTTAGCAGAATTTCAGCACGCAAAGAGGAACTCTCCCCACAAGTAAGCGTTTCTCCCAAACTCCACAATACCAGTCTTCGCGTGGCAGTAGATTGGGAAGTTGCTTTGACCACGAACTAGTGATAAAGTAAAAGAAACAAATTACCTACTTCTCACATTGCTTAGTATGGAATACAAGAACAGCTATTTAATCTGTAAATTACACGAAGAATTTTTAAGGTAAGCCTAGTTGTATCGTTTTTTTTATTTTTCCACGTTGCTCGTCGCAAAAGAGAAATGATAATACTGGTAAAATATAGAAATGGAATATTTATTCCAAAGTGAAGGATTCCAAAAGAATGTTTATTACCTCTCTCGTAATTTGAATGAGCTACTAACTCCATAAAAGTTATTGTAAAACAGTTATTTCTAATGCGGTTCGCGTTGTTACATTAATTATATTTGGTTTAACAAAACAACGTTATTTATGTTTGTGGTTTAATAATATAACATAATTACCGTGTTTCTCCGAAAATAAGACAGGGCTTATATTAATTTTCACTCCAAAATATGACACTAGGGCTTATTTTCGGGGGATGTCTTATTTTGATATATTAAAAAAATGAAGTTACAAAGTAAAACTATTAAACTAACCATTTAAAATAAACTATTATTAAACTATTAAACTAACCATTTAAAATAAACTATTATTAAACTATTAAACTAACTGATTAATACTTAAACAAACTAATTAACTAACTATTAAACTAATTAATAAATTAATTTTTTTTTTATTTCTTTCCTCTTCCTGCCACTCTTAACTAGGGCTTATTTTAAGGGTAGGGCTTATATTAAAACTATCCCCAAAAATCACACTAGGTCTTATTTTATGGGAAGGTCTTATTATCGGAGAAACACGGTACATAGTAGTTACGCGTACTTTAAAAAGTTCACACCAGATTCATGGTTATAGTTTATTAGTATTATTATCCGTATTATTTAGGCGTAGTTTAGAAATATAACACAATAAATGTTTGTAGTTTAATAATATAACAGCTCGGATGTCTAATAAAACTGTAACTTCGAAGTTTCCTTTGGTAATATGCCATAAAATAGCATGTCTCCTGTTTCTTGTATAGATTAGATAAGAAATATATTTTAAATTCTTTTCCTTCTAGTCATTGAACACCACGTGTGGTCCCGGCATGGCCTGGGGGTTAAGGCACTCGACTCGTAATCTGAGGGTCGCGGGTTCGAATCCCCGTCACACCAAACATGCTCGTCCTTTCAGCCGTACGGGCGTAATAATGTAACGGTCAATCCCATTATTCGTTTGGTAAAAGAATAGCCCAAGAGTTGGCGGTGGGTGGTAATGACTAGCTGCCTTCCCTCTAGTCTTACACTGCTAAATTAGGGACGGCTAGGACAGATAGCCCTCATGTAGTTTTGCGCGAAATTCAAAAGAAACCAAACCAATACGTGTACCTGGTTTCATTGTGTTTTTACCACACATGACAATAATTGTCACAGTGGTGCCGCACTCGTGTGTGTATGTTTTCTTATAGCAAAGCCACATCGGGCTATTTGCTCAGTCCATCGAGGGGAAGCGAACCCCTTTATTTCAGCATTGTAAATCCGTAGACTTACCACTGTACCAACTAGATTTTAGTAAAGACTATACAAATGTTTTGTTAAAGTGTACTTAAGAATTTTCCAGTGCAACTGAGTTATGGTTTAAATTTTGTGGTGAGCAGTTTGATTTGTTTTAAATTTCGCACAAAGCAACACGACGGATATCTGCGCTAGCCGTCCCTAATTCAGGGATAAAAGACTAAAGGGAAGGCAGATAGTCATCATCACCCACCGCCAACTTTTAGGCTACTCTTTTACCAACCAACAGTGGGATTGATCGTCACTATATAACGCCCCCACGGCTGAAAGGGCTAGCATATTTGATGTGATGGGGATTCGAACCCGTGAGCATCGAATTACGAGTCGAGTGCCTTAACCACCTGGTGGTGAAAAAACAAACTAAATTATACATTCGTGCTCGCGGTCCACCCAACACTGCCAAACAGTAAATGCTACCAGATAAGAATAGGAACGTGGGCACGCGCGCTCGTGTTTTATCGTATATAAAAAACAAAACAAAAAAACGTTGGATTATCTGCTGTGTTCACCGAGCGGAACTGAACCAGTAATTTTAACATTGTTGATATGCAGATGTATCACTGTTCTACCAGGGTACGACAGGAATGTTTTTAAAGTCGGTTTTAACAGTATATTGTCGACGTGATTAGTCAAGCAAATAACCAGGGACATGATCCCAAAAAATATTTAATTTAAAAATCCACAGATAACAACCAATCGTTGTTAAATGTGCCATAATTATACAATGAATCGTTCAATGCGCTTAACTTAAAATTAGGGCCCAACTAGGTAGTAACAAAAATAAGAGACCATATAAAACTATCGGATATGTATGAATATATGATGAAAAATATAATACGAGCAATAAATTCTAGATGTTTAAATAATGTAATTAGTTTAATAAAAAAGTAAAAATGCATATTTTATATAATGATAATCTAATATTTCTCTCAGATATTGAATAATACTTTGCTTCTGGTTCTATACTTGACAATTCCTCGCTAGTACAGAAGTAAGTCTACGGATTTAGAACGTTAAAACAAGAGGTTCGATCTCCCTCGGTGGACTCAGAAGCTAACCCTAAATTGGCCCGTCATGGCCTAGCGTGTTAAGGCGTGCGACTCGTAATCTGAGGGTCGCGGGTTCGCATCCCTGTCGCGCCAAACATGCTCGCCCTTTCAGCCGTGAGGACGTTATAATGTGACGGTCAATCCCACTATTCGTTGGTAAAAGTGTAGCCCAAGAGTTGGCGGTGGGTGGTGATGATTAGCTTCCTTCTCTCTAGTCTTACACTGCTAAATTAGGGACGGCTAGCACAGTTAGCCCTCGAATAGCTTTGTGTGTAATTCACAAACAAACAAAACAAACTAACCCTAAATGGCTTTACAATAAGAAAACACAAACACGCTATAGTAGAGGTCTATTTAAAGCCTAGATTGAAAAAAGATGAATTTAATTTTGTGTTTTACACATGAAAGATCAAGAGATTATTTTTTTACCCTGAAGAAAACGTCTTGAGATGATAAATCGACCCTCACACGAAATGTTAGTTTTAACATTAAATAAGTCCGACAGTTGAAGATACACGATATTAATTTAATTAAAGACGTAGATATATTTTAATTAGATTTATTTTCGTTGGTTGTTGTTCTACATGTAATTCATTCATGGCCTTTCATACAGAAATGTTTCAAATAAAACTTTAGAAACCCAAAATTATTCAGCCATTTTTTACAATAGTGCAATCTAAGAGAAAAGTACAGAAACATTGGGATTTAATTTAAAAGAATGAAGACATACACAGTTTTGTAATTGGGTTTTATATATGTACTTTTGTTATTATATATACTATCTTATAACATACATGACGATACATTTGAATTTATAAATTCGTAACTGAAAGTAAAAGAAAATTATCCATGTCTTTTTTTCCAATTTTGTTCTAATTCTGAGACTTCATGACGGATCATTTTACAAGATGTATTCATATCGTAACTGAAAGTGTTTTTAAATATGAAATAGTCGAGACATTTATCATAGTAATATAACTAGTCTGAATATTTCTATTATGTTAATGATAGTTTTAATAAGTTCTTCTTAATTAACCCATTGATTAATTAATAGTTTAATTAAATGTTTAAACTCTAAGCGAGAACTAATGATGATTTGTTACACGTATTATTCACCCTGTTTTCTTACGCACTACAGATATTGTATGTTTTTTGTTTAAAGAATGTCTTACGATTTGGGTGATATTTTGAGAGGATTGAACTTTGTAGTTGCTAAGCCTAATCGAGCCTATCGTAAATTTCTATATATAAATTGGTATACAATAGTAGAAAGAAAATAATAAAAACTAAAACAAGAGGGAGTCCTCAATAGCCGGGGCACTTGAAATTCTTTTAGGCATGATTAGAATAAATTAATCTATGAGACCTTTTTTTTTTTTCATTTTTATCAGCTTTATCTTTGTGCACTAGGAATACCAAACGTGGGGCTCGCGTAAACCCGATTTGCTTATGCTAGTCATCAGGATATCTACCATAGTCATCAGGATATCTTCCAGTCTACCCTCAAATAAAAATTATTTTGGGTAGGATTATAGTAAATTGATTAATGTAACTTTGGGTCAAGTACACAAATGAAAGGGTTTGACCTCTGAATCCAAAACTGTTATTAGATCTGAAATCGGTCAAGAGATGACGAAGCTATGAGTTAAAAAAATGTACTTTAAAAAAACAAAACAACTCAGAGACGTTCTATGAGCCGATGTGCCGCGGCTACAAAATGTACCGATAAAGGGCTCAAGAAGAAAGTTAATGTTTCTCCTACAGGTGCCTATCTGGAGCTTATAAAACTTATCCTTTCATAACAATAGTGAAGCCACTGTGATTGTTCATTTCTACCAGGTATTGTCTAGTCAATATACAGGGTCGATTCATGAATGAAAGAGACGCAGTAGAGTTAGTTCTTATAAAAAGAATGTTATACGTGTGCGATGGAAATGCGAAGAGAACAGAAGGTGACGTAAAGTTAGTTGATAACTGAAGTATTCTTCAAGTTCGCTATTTAAGTACGGCCACCCGCTAGTACAACGGTAAGTCTACGGATTTACAACGCTAAAATATGGGGTTCGATTCCATTCGGTGGGCTCAGCAAATATCCCAATGTGGCTTTGCTATAAGAAAACACACACACACATTTAAGTGCGCTGCCTCAAAACCAGTTGTGTAGTTTTGTACTTAAACTCTCACAACTCACGCAACTTCAAAAGTTGTTTCATTCATTTATTTAGCAGTTTGGAAGAATTATATCTTATCTTGATTATTGAAAAACTGTCTTCCTTTCTAATGAGGTTTAATTTGAATATTAAGTAGTGATTGAGAAACTTGACACTGAATAGTGAACTTAAGATATTTCGTTTCTACTAATAAATAACAGTGTAGATTAGAGCTAAACCACAATATCATTTAGCAACCAGTTGCGTTCATTAGAGCCAAACCAACAATATCATTTAGCAACTAGTTGCGTTCATTAGAGCCAAACCAACAATATCATTTAGCAACCAGTTGCGTTCATTAGAGCTAAACAAACAATATCATTTAGCAACCAGTTGCGTTCATTAGAGCCAAACCAACAATATCATTTAGCAACCAGTTGCGTTCATTAGAGCCAAACCAACAATATCATTTAGCAACCGATTGCGTTCATTAGAGCTAAACCAACAATATCATTTAGCAACCAGTTGCGTTCATTAGAGCTAAACCAACAATATCATTTAGCAACCAGTTGCGTTCATTAGAGCCAAACCAACAATATCATTTAGCAACCAGTTGCGTTCATTAGAGCCAAACCAACAATATCATTTAGCAACCGATTGCGTTCATTAGAGCTAAACCAACAATATCATTTAGCAACCAGTTGCGTTCATTAGAGCTAAACCAACAATATCATTTAGTAACCAATTGCGTTCATTAGAGCTAAACCAACAATATCATTTAGCAACCAGTTGCGTTCATTAGAGCCAAACCAACAATATCATTTAGCAACCAGTTGCGTTCATTAGAGCCAAACCAACAATATCATTTAGCAACTAGTTGCGTTCATTAGAGCCAAACCAACAATATCATTTAGCAACCAGTTGCGTTCATTAGAGCTAAACCAACAATATCATTTAGCAACCAGTTGCGTTCATTAGAGCCAAACCAACAATATCATTTAGCAACCAGTTGCGTTCATTAGCGCCAAACCAACAATATCATTTAGCAACCGATTGCGTTCATTAGAGCTAAACCAACAATATCATTTAGCAACCAGTTGCGTTCATTAGAGCTAAACCAACAATATCATTTAGTAACCAATTGCGTTCATTAGAGCTAAACCAACAATATCATTTAGCAACCAGTTGCGTTCATTAGAGCCAAACCAACAATATCATTTAGCAACCAATTGCGTTCATTAGAGCTAAACCAACAATATCATTTAGCAACTAGTTGCGTTCATTAGAGCCAAACCAACAATATCATTTAGCAACCGATTGCGTTCATTAGAGCTAAACCAACAATATCATTTAGCAACCAGTTGCGTTCATTAGAGCTAAACCAACAATATCATTTAGTAACCAATTGCGTTCATTAGAGCTAAACCAACAATATCATTTAGCAACCAGTTGCGTTCATTAGAGCCAAACCAACAATATCATTTAGCAACCAATTGCGTTCATTAGAGCTAAACCAACAATATCATTTAGCAACCAGTTGCGTTGAGTAGAGCAACGTCTACAATTAAATAACTAATACCTTTGTTCGTAAGTAAATTAACAAAAACATTTAGTAGGTGAAAACATTATTTACGACTGAACCAAGAACAAGAACGTGATATATTAGACTACATATTTATTGTTTGTCATAAAAAATCGGCCTAACACATGACAATCATGAGAGCATTCTTGAAGATTTCTCCAAATCCCGTGAGATACGTAATCAAGTGACTGACAGCGCCATCTAGCGAAGAGTTGAATATATTGAATTAAAGACAAAAAAGCTTTGGGAAGTCTTTATCTCAATGATTGTCAATCAATAATTAATTTAACAACGTTAGCAGAACTTGAAACATGCATGAACCATTGAAGTTTCGTCACGAAAATTATCCATACGAACCATTGAAGTGTAGTCAGGAATATAAACCAGGCTAATTACTTCAGTCTCGTCACAAAGATAATCCTCGCGAACACTTAAATGTCGTATTTGGGATAAACCCCGTGAACCTCTGAAGTTTCGTCTCGATAATAATATCTTGTATTTGTTATTGGTAGGGTGTTACATATTCAAGCTAAATCTCCTATGTGTTTATATAACTCCAGTAAATACCACCTGACTGACAGACGAGTTAGGTGTTTGAAAATCGAACCATTTCTCGTCAGACGACAACGTTAACACAGTGTTGTTTTTTAACGACTTCTTTACTACATTTGCTCCCCTACTCTCGAAACATTTTCCGCGCTCAAAATGATTTTTTTAGTGTTTTATTATTAGATTTCGTCTTTGATTTTTTTCGTCTAGAAATAAAAAAAAAACGCATTAAAAGCACCGACACAGCCTATATTTAGCTTTAGTTAATATATTAAATTATTCCCTGTTTACAGGTTTTATGTAAAAGACTTCCTTAGTAACGATACGGCACTGCTGCGTAGCTCACGAAGACGTAATACAAAACAAATACGTAGCCCACCAAGACGTAATACAAAACAAATACTTAGCCCACCAAGACGTAATACAAAACAAATACTTAGCTCACCATGACGTAATACAAAGCAAGTACGTAGCTCACCAAGACGTAATACAAAACAAATACGTAGCTCACCAAAACATAATACAAAACAAATACGTAGCTCACCAAAACATAATACAAAACAAATACGTAACTCATCTAGCCATTACACGTATCTACGTATTTCATTTCGTAATCTAGGGATATTTAGCTCCCAAACGATTTATCCATTAAGCCATCTTCGTTGTGATGCAATACGTTTACAAAATTGCAACTAAGTAGTTGGTTTAGTTTTGATGTCACACTGATACTATGTAGTTTGTTTAGTTTTGATGTCACACTACTACTTAGTTCAAATACTCGTGGAATACAACTTTGTATCCTAAATGGTCATGTTAATTTATCTGTGCTACTAGCTTGTATAGTCATGATGCAACGGGGATTCGAACCCGAATTACCAAACCTAGTTTCTCATTATATTTCACCACGTGAAGTTTACGTGTTATGTTAGGCCTATGCTTTGTAAGTTACATTTTAATATATCAAACATGTTTTGTGTTTTTGTTAATTTGTTTATATTAAGACAAAACAACTCTGGGCTACCTGCTATGACCCGGAGAATCGAACCCCGGGTTTTAGCATTATAAGTCGCTAAACTTACCTCTCTTTCATCGACAGACCTGTTCCCGCTTTGTGAAGTTGGAATAAAAAGTTAAACACGACATTACACTTTATCAGGATGAGGGTGAATTTATTTCACTTTATCACAAAATAAGTGTAAGTGATTTTTGTAGACGGTCCATATCAATTATTGAGGACTGCACTAAAAGAAGAAGGTGTGAGGTTACTTTCATAATTTATTTAAATGAGGAATGAAAGTAAATGTGTTTTAAATCGATAGCATCTTCACGATGATTGTTCGTTTGTTTTTGAAATTCGCACAAAGCTACACGAAGGCTATCCCGGCTAGCCGTCTCTAACTTAGCAGTGTAAGACTAGAGGGAAGACAGCTAGTCATCACCACCCACCACCGACTTTTGGACTATTCTTTACCAACGAATAGTGGGATTGGCCGTCATATTATAGCGCCTCTACGGCTGAAAGGGCGAGCATGTTTGGTGTGACGGGGATTCGAACCCGCGACTCTCGGACTAGGAGTCGAGTGCCTTAACCACGATGATCCAGACAGATGTAAACTGGTTAAGTAACCGTGTTAACCGCATTATAAATAATAGCAACATCAGTTTTTGTGTTTTAGTCTCTGAACAATGTCCATAATTGACATACACAACTGTAAGTTCTCTGAACAATGTCCATAATGGACATACACAACTGGAAGTTGCAGAATATTTCTTAAGCCTACTTATTTTATATGTAGTTTGTCTCAAGATATAGTAGAAAAGTACATCTTATTTCATGTGGATTCTAATTTAAGAATCTACTTCTAAACAGGTACATATTACAAAATGAGAAGCTTATTGTATACATCCATCTGCACACGAAGAGGCTTTCAGATTGTGGAATATTACAAGCTGGAAAGTTGCATTTCACCTAGCCTTAACATGGATAATACTCTGTTTATGAAACGTAAACACCCCTCTGTTATTAGGTCTTATCTCGAAAAAATACCGTATTTATGTAGGGTGTTTCATTTGTCTTCAACACACTGTAATGAATCTCTATTTATGTAAGAGTTAAATAATATATAACGTTGCTGTTACTAATTTATTTTTATATGTTATTCAGCAGATGGGCTTCATAAGATAACAGTCATAAATATAAAGCCATGTATATCATTCGATTCAACAGTTATCACTGAGTTATACCCGTATTAAATGGTAACCATCAAGAGTTACCAGAAATGTGACTTCTTATTGCGGTGGACTTTATAGACTGGACTCCATATTTAAATAATAAACCTATGAGTATATCTCTGTAGAAATACAGAAACCGAAATATTAGCCCTAAAAACCCGAAGTTGTATGCTTATTTTTTTTATTATTCTTTGGAATTTTGTTTGAACTACGCGTAAGTGTTTGATACGCCATTGATCTTTGACTAATAGACCAACAATTCGGTGATATTTAATAAACCTTTCGTCGCAAATGAAACAGCGTCGATAAATTTGAACTAGTAGAGATGACGCTGTCATTGAAGATTGTTTGGAAGACACGTGAACAATGATTGTTATCACCGTGGTAACGTCGCCCATAACTCATGCAGCTCACGCACAGAGGGCGAAGAAATCGGCAATAAAAGAACTCCAATAAACCAATAATTACAGTTGCCTGTGTGTGCGTGTGTATGAAACCTGGTTGGAAGTTTCAACAGGAGCCATTGATGGATATTGTTCTTGCCTGTGGTAATTAGTGTTAACGTTCCCCAGTAGAAGATATTATGTTAATGACAATCCAAGATGGCGACCATTATCCCAGTAAGAGATTCTCATAATTCTTGATGCTATACATGTATCCAAACCTATGATTAGAAAGACAAATATTCTATTATGTTCAATTTTATTAGGTGACTATTGAAGTCATTTTTTACCATCTTGGATGTAAGACTTCTTTTAACCGATGCAGTAAAAACATAAAATACATGTAGAGCCTAAACTGTGAATCCGAGAATTTCAGGCTCGAGTCCGTTAGCATCATAAAGGTGTTACGCACCTTGAAAATGTGGGTGCATTATAAGAGTCACAATCAAACCAAACTGTTTTGTTAGATAAGAGTTACCCGAAAGGTGGTGTTGACTGGCTGTTTTATCCCTTATTCTATTAGTTCAAAGTTAGAGATGACTTGGGAGAAAATAAACTTTGTCTTGCTTTCGGAAACAATCAAATACAGTCTCTCATTTATAGAGTCCACAACACATAAATAACATATTATATTTAGAGCACAATAAATGTGACGAGAAGTTTGGACGTATTGGTACACAGGATTATGAGGTACTTCAAACCATTTTCTTATTAATGTCCTTCCAGCGCGTGTAATAACAAATCAATCAGATTATTTTAAATAATTGTTATGAGTTGGAATACACATGTGTTTTTTTTTCGCGTAAATATTTCTCTGCTTTGATTGTAAATTAGACTTTTCAAGCTAGAACGTATGATTTTCAAATCGAATAATTGACATACAATGGTAATATATGAAATCTAAAGATAGCCCCTTAATTTTTCTTGGCGTTTAAAATCTTGTATTCGAAGAAGTAGTTTGTTTATTTGTCTTTGAGTTAAGCACAAAGCTACACAATGGGCTCTCTGTGCCCTGCCCACAACGGGTATCGAATCCCATTTTCTGCTGACATGCCACTGTGCCACTAGGCCTCAAGAAGTAGTACAAATCATTTGTCACGAAGATAGATTAACTTTGATCATTTCTCTCTTAGGAAAGAAGGCTACGTTAGTCCAGTCAGACAGGTTAGAGTAACCTTTAGTGGAACGAATGTGTGGTAAACAGATGCCGTAGATATTGTATTTGAAAGAAAAAAAAAAAACAATGAGCGAGACCGCGTGATTTGTTGCACTCTAATTTCTTCACAACATATTTGAAACTGGCGCATCAGTAAAAGTACAGTGTCAATATACTTGTAAATATTCATTCTATTCAATCGCTTTCTAAGTAAGTTCGTGCTTCTATCTGTTGTCGGTTCTAAATATATCTTAAAATGCGAAAATGCATACAACGTAGTTGATAGAACAATAATAACAATAAAAGATGGAGAACAAAATTCCCCTTTGATTTCAAAGTGAATAAAGGCCCGGCACGGCCAAGCGTGCGACTCGTAATCTGAGGGTCGCGAGTTCGCATCCCCGTCGCGCCAAACATGCTCGCCCTTTCAGCCGTGGGCGCGTTATAATGTGACGGTCAATCCCACTATTCGTTGGTAAAAGAGTAGCCCAAGAGTTGGCGGTGGGTGGTGATGACTAGCTGCCTTCTCTCTAGTCTTACACTGCTAAATTAGGGACGGCTAGCACAGATAGCCCTCGAGTAGCTTTGTGCGAAATTAAAAAACAACAACAAACAAACAAAGTGAATAAAAGTTCCATTTTCTGTTATTTTCTCATGAAGACTTCTGCATCAAGCTTCACGATTAGTTTTCCCTGTTGAATAGGTCCAGAGACAGAGGTCGCTGTGGTATTGATGAGTACTCATCTGGTATATTACGTTTTAATAACGATTACGACAGCCATTCTGCACATTTATCCACAGCTCTGTGAACGACTATTGAAAATGTTTACTGGGTTTAAAAGAGAATGACAGTTTGACACAAATAATTATTTTTGAAACGCGTTTTCTTATATTTAATAAAGTGTTTGAAAGTTGGAAATCATTTGTTACCCTAATAGACCAGATGGTATAAAAGTATGAACAAATATGAATTTGTGAGTATAAATATTTACACTGTCAGTTACTTGTCTGCCACCGTGTTCAAGTTGTATAAAGACGATACATTATTAAATTTGTTTCTCACAACCGTTTAACTCTCCAGAGGAAAGAAAAAGGAAAACAACCACAACAACGACATTTGAAGAGAGGTCACTTTCCTGTCTAAAATGTCACTACATTTTTATAAAAGTTGATTTAAGTTTCGTTTCTTCTAGAAAGACTGTAACTTTGGCAAATATAAAACCTGTCAGCCTAACATGTAATCATGACATAAGGTTTTCTTACATGTCATGATATGTAATCATTAGCTGGAATGTTTTTATATCATGTCCCGGTATGGTCAGGTGGTTAAGGCATTCGACTCGTAATCTTGAGGGTCGCGGGTTCGAATCCCCGTCACACGAAACATGCTCGCCCTTTCAACCGTGGGAGCGTTATAATGTTACGGTCAATCCCACTATTTGTTGGTAAAAGAGTAGCCCAATAGTTGGCGATGGGTGGTTATGACTAGCTGTCTTACACTGCTAAATTAGCGATAGCTAGCGCAGTGAGCCTTCCTGCAGCTTTGTGCAAAATTCAAAACAAACAAACTTTCGTCATTTAATATTGTTTTCGGGCCTGGCATGGCCTAGCGCGTTAAGGCGTGCGCTTCGTAATCTGAGGGTCGCGGGTTCGCGCCCGAGTCGCGCCAAACATGCTCGCTCTCCCGGCCGTGGGGGCGTTATAATGTGACGGTCAATCCCACTTTTCGTTGGTAAAAGAGTAGCCCAAGAGTTGGCAGTGGGTGGTGATGACTAGCTGCCTTCCCTCTAGTCTTGCACTGCTAAATTAGGGACGGCTAGCACAGATAGCCCTCGAGTAGCTTTGTGCGAAATTCCAAAACAAACAACATAATATTGTTTTCTTTACGACATTAAGTACAATACGAGGAATAATGCCACCAGCAGAACATATTGTAACACAATACCTTAGGCTTATTCATAGGGCTGAAGTCCTAATTTCAACGTTTACGTTTTTCTCTTATATACGTGGATGATAAGGACCAGTCTTGCTAAGGACTGTTTCAAGGACTGTAATATGTTTGGAAAAATATAATTCCACTTAACATCTAAACGATTTAAAATTTTATTATGGAATATGCATGCATTCAAAATCTCTAAGAGGGTCGTCCTTATATTAACGTATTAACTTAAAAACTCTACTTGAACATAGATATGACGTAAGTGTTCCAATAAAAGAACGCTCCCTTACTTGTTGCAACGGTCTGGCTATGTCATGAGTAAGTCCCTTCAATAAAGGTTAATTTGATCCGCTGTTTCATTTTGACTGGAATAAGTTGTCTTCAGTGTTGAAGGAACCCGAGCATAATGATCGCTCACGTGAAACCAAGTGCTCATTTTCTGTAATGTTATATTTAACAATATGTTAGAACAGATACACGTATTTATATATAAAGCAGGTCCACGTGCTTGTCTTAGTTCAAAGATATCGAAATAAACTTGTACGCATGCGTATACACGATTAAGAAGGGGTTTCCTCTACAAGCCACTTCCGCTGCTTTCAGTTTCACATTGTCCTAGTTATTAGAGTTACTTGTAAAATGGAAAGGTTTAGACGCACAGGAAGAGAAGGTACGTTTATAACGATCTAAAACAACGAAAGAAGTTGAATAGTGTGCATAATAAGTCATCAGTGTTGTCTGTCTCGTAGAGGTCGCTTTATTCGAACTCATAAACTGGTTTCCGCCGTCATTAAGTAAGCCTAACTGCTTTCACTTCCGTTCCACACCTTGAAAAAAACAAAACAAAAACAAAAAACTCACTGATTTGCCCAATGAAATTGGCTTGGTCGAATGACGTAACTAGGTGCTGTTCTGTGGCGTAACACGGTAGTCAGTTTTAGAATTAATGATGGCCGCAGTTTGTGGGTGGTCAACCTGTACACTATATACCGCTATATTTTTATATCGTTTTTTTTGTCCCGTCTTCTTTTGAACTGATAATTGTTTGTTTTATTTCGCACGTTTTTATTTGTTAACACTAATACGCATTCTATTATTCACTCAATATCGATTACTGAAGGTGTATCTTTCGTAATGATCTCTTATTGAGTTGCAAGTTTATCATTGCAAAGCTTTTATGTGTATCTGTATAAGTGTAATGCACGTGTGCCCTAAAATTGGGGCTTTTTAATCGTTCAAGCAGAACATCAATCAACGTCACTCGTGACATTTTGTTCTGCACGTATCGAGAGATCTATGTTATCGGGTCGCCCTAAAATAGACCAAATTTTATGTAGAAATATAACACAATCTGTGTGTTTTTTGTAACCAAGTACTGTGTCCAAGGACGGGAATCGAAATCCTGATTCTATCATTGTAAATCCAAGGATTTATCATTGTCCAACTGGAGGACACACAGTAGGGCATTTCTGCGTCAGAGCTTACTTATAAGCTCACAGAACGCTGTGGTCTATTTGCTGACATTATATTTATCAAATATTTTACGGACACATTTGCAAACATGAAATAAGAACCTGATTACCGTTTTTATAAAATCCCAAAGAATGTGACAATTCGCTCTGTTTCTTATGTGTGTCTTCCATTTCTTAAAAGCTACAGCAAACTTACCATTTTAATTTGCTTGGGTCATCAACTCTGGGGGAAATAGTTGTGATAATGTGACTTACATCACATTGTCATTATCAGAACAGCGTATGCCACAAGACTTCGTAACAATTATGATTTTCACTTTCATTGTTACTAATATACAGTTACTGGGTTTCCATACGTGTCAGTTTCCTAGTCGGTTAGCGGTAACTTATGATGCTAAAATCTGGGTTAGAATCAGTTGTGAAGCTTTTCACTTAAAAACAAGCCATAAGCCTAATTTAGCAACGTTAGTAATACTTATGAAGAACGTTTTACTTTATATTTAACTGATGGGTCCTAGCATGGCCAGGTGGGTAGGGTGCTCGACTCTTACGTAATATATGGGTTCAGGCTCGAATCTCTTTCATCAAACATGCTCGCCCCTTTCAGCCATGATAATGTTATAATGCGACGGTCAATAATAATGTCAAAAACCGATTTTCAACCTCATAATTCCACAGATTTATCACTGGGGCCCAGCATGGCCAGGTGGTTAAGGCATTCGACTCGTAAACCGAGGGTCGTGGGTTCGAATCCCCGTCACACCAAACATGCTCGTCCTTTCAGCCGTGGGAGCGTTATAATGTGACTGTCAATCCCAGTATTCATTGGTAATAGAGTAGCCCAAGAGTTGGCGGTGGGTGGCGATGACTAGCTGCCTTCCCTCTAGTCTCACACTGCTAAATTGGGGACGGCTAGCGCAGATAGCGCTCGTGTAACTTTGCGCGAAATGTAAAACAAACAAATTTAAATGATGTATTTATTTGTTTATTAAGCTGTCAAGAGGGAACCATCTTTATTCGAGATGATTCCATAAGTTACTGGACCACTTATCCCTTGACCTTTGACATTTGGTGTATACGTAGTTCCGTGCGCGTTCGAATAATTAATCAACGTAGAAGTAACTTCACTCATAAAGGTCGTAATATGGGGATGGCACACGTACTTTAAATGTTGTCGTACCAATACAGGATCTGATGGAATCCCACCCTCTTTCTGCTTCTGAAACTTCAATACATTTTATCTATCATAGGTGTAAGTATGACGGTTAACGTCACGGACTAAAAACCGACGCCTCTAACAGTTTTTAAATATCGTTAATTACTCTTAATTATCGAGGAAGAATGTTCGAATTACCAAATATGGTTTGATTTGGTTGTTGGGTTATCTATGCCCTTCCCATCACAGGTATCGAAACCCAACTTTTAGCGTCGTAAGTCTACAGACTAACCAGTGAGCTACTAGGAGATTAATAAATATGGCAAAAAAATGTGATAACTTACGTTTGTCTTCATGTCGTTTTTGCAAAGTGTTAACACCTCATGAGCAAAATGTTTGAAATCTCGTATAGATGACACATTCCTGGATGACTGGAGCCTCGCCATAAGAATGTGGATAAGAAACGTTCCTGTTAAGGTTCATGTTTCTTTCACACAGTAATTTAATATAGAAAGATATTCACTGTTGCTACTTCATGATATATCTATGTACTCGCCCTTTTCACTCCACTACCATTATAATCAAATTTAAAACACGGCCCAGTAGCGTAAGCGTAAGGCAGGTATTATTACATTGTTTCGTTATAATGTTTCATATGAGTTTCCAATTTTGATATAGCAAGATTTTTATTGGATTTTCTCACCAACTCAATATTCAAATTATCAACAGCCTTATCTCTCTGTTGTTTTTTTTTCTCATTTGTAACAACTGTGTTATAGTATCTAGTTGGATTATTTCTTTTGTGATTACACCTAAACCGTTCTATTTCAGTCTTATTTTTTATATAGTCGCCAATTGATTCTCATATCACTAAAATTGTGCATTTCAATCCAACTACATCTTTTTTTAATAGATTATGTTTAGAATTATTTTAACTTTAGCCTAACTACATCTTATTTTAATAGATTATGTTTAGAATTATTTTAACTTTAGCCTAACTACATTTCTAGATTATTTTCAAAATTATTTTAACTTTAGCCTAGCTACTTCTTTTTCTAGATTATTTTCAAAATTATCTTAACTTTAGCCTAACTACATCTTTGTTAGATTATTATCTAAATTATCTTAACTTTAGCCTAACTACATCTTTGTTAGATTACTATCTAGCTTACAGCCTAACTAACATTAGATTTTCTAAGTTTAGCTTTAGCTAACTACATTTCTAGATTATTTTCAAAATTATTTTAACTTTAGCCTAACTACATCTTTGTTAGATTACTATCTAAATTATCTTAACTTTAGCCTAACTACATCTTTGTTAGATTACTATCTAAATTATCTTAACTTTAGCCTAACTACATCTTTGTTAGATTACTATCTAAATTATCTTAACTTTAGCCTAACTACATCTTTGTTAGATTACTATCTAAATTATCTTAACTTTAGCCTAACTACATCTTTGTTAGATTACTATCTAAATTATCTTAACTTTATCCTAACTACATCTTTGTTAGATTACTATCTAAATTATCTTAACTTTAGCCTAACTACATCTTTGTTAGATTACTATCTAAATTATCTTAACTTTAGCCTAACTACATCTTTGTTAGATTACTATCTAAATTATCTTAACTTTAGCCTAACTACATCTTTGTTAGATTACTATCTAAATTATCTTAACTTTAGCCTAACTACATCTTTGTTAGATTACTATCTAAATTATCTTAACTTTAGCCTAACTACATCTTTGTTAGATTACTATCTAAATTATCTTAACTTTAGCCTAACTACATCTTTGTTACATTATTATCTAAATTATCTTAACTTTAGCCAAACTAAATCTTTGTTAGATTACTATCTAAATTATCTTAACTTTAGCCTAACTACATCTTTGTTAGATTACTATCTAAATTATCTTAACTTTAGCCTAACTACATCTTTGTTAGATTACTATCTAAATTATCTTAACTTTAGCCAAACTAAATCTTTGTTAGATTACTATCTAAATTATCTTAACTTTAGCCTAACTACATCTTTGTTAGATTACTATCTAAATTATCTTAACTTTAGCCAAACTATATTTTTACTTCATGGAACGAAAACTTTGTAATATTTCAGATGTTGTTGGTGTTCCAACATTCACAATTCAATCATGGCGACAGGCATAGCACAGGTAACCTATTGTACAGCTCCATGCTCAAAGACAAACAGTTAGGAAGCCACAACGAAACAACGTTTCGTGGATGATGAAGATTTTTTGTATCTCAAGCACTCGTGCAGATTTGCTGAAATCTAATATTTTGATCTGTAAGGTTCCTAAATCAAAAGAAAAAAACCTTTAGTGGATGAAACTGTTGTATTCCTTGCGATTCGAGTTTGTTAAGCTCCCGTTTATACATCTGATATTTAATTTGCGGTTTAGAATTTATTTTCAACCGCCGGGACGTTATTAAGTGATGGTCAATCCCACTATTTTTTAAAAAAGAGTAGCCCAAGAGTTGACAATGGGTGATGTTGACTAGCTGTCTTCCTTCTTGTTGATCACTTCAAAACTAGAACGGAAGATAGGCCTCAAATAGCATTCGAAACAAACAAAAATACTGTAGGTTCTATTTTGGCGGATTTTTTTTTATGTAACAAAGTGTGTGTGGAGAGAATGCTGTATTAATACGTTATTACTGGAAACTAGCATTTATATTATTGTCATTTGGTAGAAATACCTTTAATGGTGTAGCAATCTCACGTGGGTAATTGAGTCAAACGAACAGAAAAATATATATTAATCGAACTGAAGTAAACATATACAGTTTACAAAAAAATACAGGTTAAGCTAGCCTCAATGTTATTAAATTTGTTCTTCAGTTGAGATAATAAATATAATGGAAAACACTACTGTAAGTTGACAAAACCATATTCTAAACACAAAGATAACACAAGTAATGGCAAAAATAGAATAAAACATTATAGATAAAAAAACAGACTTTTTATTTTGGATTTCGCACAAAGCTACACGAGAGCTCTCTGCACTAGTCTTCCCTAGTTTAGTAGAGTAAAATTCAAGAAAAGACAGCTAGTCAATGTTGCTCACCGCCAACTCTTGGGCTACTCTTTTACCAACGAATAATGGGATTGACCGTCACTTTATAACGCCCCCACACAAGTATGTCAACGGAGTTACAGCGCCATCAACCGGGTTTCGATACCCGTGGTAGAGATCTCACTGTGTAGTTTTTTTCTCTATTTCATCCAGTAACATCGAGTTCTTTGTTTTTAAATTAATTAATATTTAACGTTCTTCTCTGATGAAAGACAAATGCGGTTTTCAGTCTTTTGTTTTCTATAACTAAAGTGGTCCGCCCTGGCCAGGTGGGTTGAGGCTTTCAACTCGTAATCTGAGGGTCGCGGGTTCGACTACCCGTCGCATAAAACATGCTCGCCCTTTCAACCGTGGAGGCGTTATAATGTGACGGTTAATCCCACTATTCGTTGGTAAAAGAGTAGCCCAAGAATTGGCGGTGGGTGGTGATGACTAGCAGCCTTCCCTCTAGTCTTACACTACTAAATAAGGGACGGCTAGCACAGATAGCCCTCGTGTAGCTTTGCGGGAAAATTCAAAACAAACAAACTATAACTAAGTAAAAACATTTGTCTTTAATTTTTAAGACAGAGACTTCAATTGAACTCACTGAAATTCGAAGAGTATTATTTCACAAATCAGTAGATAATATAGATTTGTTCTGCACTTCTCGCATCAAACCCGAATACAATTTTTTTAGTGACATATAGAATACAAGACCATGTTTGTACCATCATTTAAATATTATATGTCTACATGTATATACTTTTAGGAAATATACTTAATGCTTTGATTAATTTATATTGTATTGCAATAATTTTGCAGTAAATATAATTCGTTTGTAAGATATTAAACGCATGGAACGTCGTTCAAGGATAACATGTTTCCGTTACTCAAATATATTAAATAAGTTAATTTAAATACTCGTAAACTAAGAAGTACCAGAACTTTGATATATGCTTTCCTAAATACTAATTGAAACTCTGCTAGATTAAAAATTTGTTTTGAAAACTAATTTTACTTTTATGATAAAGAAATTATTTAATATATTGTTTAATTAGAAAACAGAGATGCTTTAGAGAAAAAAAATAATAAAACACAGCCATTGTTGTTTGGCATTCATTTATAAAAACGTTAAGCTTGGAAATCCCACCAAACGAAGTATTATTAGTTTCATTCCATATTTTAAAGATGGATTCCCATCTTACCAAATCCCATTTTTATAAACTACTGGCGGCCGCGAAGAATTAGACTAGCGGGGTTTGGGTTTTAAATATCTAAGTTTGTCAAATATATCTCTTTAGAGAATTCAAAGTTAAGTTATCTTGTTGGTGTGTTATTATTAAAAAGCACAATCGCACTACGTAATCTGCAGGGAGTGTTCTCGGTTTTATGAAAAACAAAATTTTTCCGGTTGTTCGCGTGCATTTACTGATTAGAGTCTTGAAACTAAGTTGTAGTTTTAAAATCCACACACTTGGCATTGTCTACAACTCGTGCAGTTTTCCAAATTAAACAACTCATTAATAATTTTGTCGATAAAATATTTAATTCAAAACAGGACAGTGAGTTTTCTTTGTTGTTTTTTGAGTCTTGTTAAATAAGAGAAACAACACAACATATCTTGTGAACGTCCAAAGTCTCTAGAAGACAGCACAACATGTTGTGAACGTCCAAAGTCTCTGGAAGACAGCATAACACGTTGTGAACGTCCAAAGTCTCTGGAAGACAGCACAACATGTTGTGAACGTCCAATGTTTCTGGAAGAGAGCATAACATGTTGTGAACGTCCAAAGTCTCTGGAAGATAGCACAACATGTTGCGAACGTCCAAAGTCTCTGGAAGACAGCACAACACGTTGTGAACGTCCAAAGTCTCTGGAAGACAGCACAACACGTTGTGAACGTCCAAAGTCTCTGGAAGACAGCACAACACGTTCTGAACGTCCAAAGTCTCTGAAAGACAGCACAACACGTTGTGAACGTCCAAAGTCTCTGGAAGAAAGCATAACACGTTGTGAACGTCCAAAGTATCTGGAAGAGAGCATAACATGTTGCGAACGTCCAAAGTCTCTGGAAGATAGCACATGTTGCGAACGTCCAACTCTGGAAGACAGCACAACATGTTGTGAACGTCCAAAGTCTCTGTGTTGTGAACGTCCAAAGTCTCTGGACAGCACAGTTGTGAACAAAGTCTCTGGAAGACAGCACAACACGTTCTGAACGTCCAAAGTCTCTGAACAGCACAACACGTTGTGAACGTCCAAAGTCTCTGGAAGACAGCACAACACGTTGTGAACGTCCAAAGTCTCTGGAAGTTGTGAACGTCCAAAGTATCTGAAGAGAGCATAACATGTTGCGAACGTCCAAAGTCTCTGGAAGATAGCACAACATGTTGCGAACGTCCAAAGTCTCTGGAAGACAGCACAACATGTTGTGAACGTCCAAAGTCTCTGGAAGACAGCACAACATGTTGTGAACGTCCAAAGTCTCTGGAAGACAGCACAACACGTTGTGAACGTCCAAAGTCTCTGGAAGACAGCACAACACGTTGTGAACGTCCAAAGTCTCTGGAAAACAGCACAACACGTTCTGAACGTCCAAAGTCTCTGAAAGACAGCACAACACGTTGTGAACGTCCAAAGTCTCTGGAAGACAGCACAACACGTTGTGAACGTCCAAAGTCTCTGGAAGAAAGCATAACACGTTGTGAACGTCCAAAGTATCTGGAAGAGAGCATAACATGTTGCGAACGTCCAAAGTCTCTGGAAGATAGCACAACATGTTGCGAACGTCCAAAGTCTCTGGAAGACAGCACAACATGTTGTGAACGTCCAAAGTCTCTGGAAGACAGCACAACATGTTGTGAACGTCCAAAGTCTCTGGAAGACAGCACAACACGTTGTGAACGTCCAAAGTCTCTGGAAGACAGCACAACACGTTCTGAACGTCCAAAGTCTCTGAAAGACAGCACAACACGTTGTGAACGTCCAAAGTCTCTGAAAGACAGCACAACACGTTGTGAACGTCCAAAGTCTCTGGAAGAAAGCATAACACGTTGTGAACGTCCAAAGTATCTGGAAGAGAGCATAACATGTTGCGAACGTCCAAAGTCTCTGGAAGATAGCACAACATGTTGCGAACGTCCAGAGTCTCTGGAAGACAGCACAACATGTTGTGAACGTCCAAAGTCTCTGGAAGACAGCACAACATGTTGTGAACGTCCAAAGTCTCTGGAAGACAGCACAACACGTTGTGAACGTCCAAAGTCTCTGGAAGACAGCACAACACGTTGTGAACGTCCAAAGTCTCTGGAAGACAGCACAATATGTTGTGAGCGTCCAAAGTCTCTGGGAATTGTTTATTTGGCGTTCAACATAAACACGTACTGTTCATTTACTTTCAAACGACTAAACACACTATTTCTTGGTAAAAGAGTAGCCCAAGTGTTAGCAGTAGGCGATGACGACAATTTGCATCTCTAAAGTAGGAACGGTCAGTGCACGTGGCCATTAGGTTCGCGCAAAATTCAACAAAACAATTCTTTCGGCTGTAGACACAGAGTATTAAGCGAATTATAATATTAAGTATTCACACCCCATCAAATGAAACATATTATTATAGAATATCATATGTACTTTAGGATATTAATATAATTAAATGTTTTACAGCTAAACGGAATATTAATACCCATAGCATGTTATTTAAAAATTCGTTCATGAAACTCCAAGTTAAACCATCTTATCAGAAATAAGGCTACTTTTATTTCTAGTATAGTCTTTCCGAGTTAAGTCAATTATTTATTTTGCGTGGTTTAATTACAGAAATATGTGCGGAAGGAGTTCGTAAAATTACTTTCATTCATGAGAAGTGAGTTCGTGGAATTGGATTCATTTGCAAAGAAGTAATAGGTTTATTTTCTAACCGTTCTTTGTTTATGTTCGTATATTAACTTAATAGAAGTAATAGAGATTCATGACTCAACTCTTCAAATCAACCGCTACCTATCATGAATGATACAAATACAAGAGCTGATACAGCACATAACACAGCATATAGAACAGAAAGAAAAGTGTACAAGTAAGTACTAACACAACACACAACACAGCATATAGAACAGAAAGAAAAGTGTACAAGTAAGTACTAACACAACACATAACACAGCATATAGAACAGAAAGAAAGGTGTACAAGTGAGTATTGATACAACACATAACACAGCATATAGAACAGAAAGAAAGGTGTACAAGTGAGTATTGATACAACACATAACACAGCATATAGAACAGAAAGAAAGGAGTATTGATACAACACATAACACAGCATATAGAACAGAAAGAAAGGTGTACAAGTGAGTATTGAGACAACACATAACACAGCATATAGAACAGAAAGAAAAGTACACAACTACTGACACAACACATAACACAGAATATAGAACAGAAAGAAAAGTACACAAGTACTGGCACAACACATAACACAGCATTTATAACAGAAAGATAAGTACACAAGTACTGACACAACACATAACACAGCATTTAGATCAGAAAGAAAAGTACACAAGTATTGATAGAACACATAACACAGCATATGGAGCAGAAAGAAAAGTACACAAGTATTGATAGAACACATAACACAGTATATGGAACAGAAAGAAAGGTGAACAAGTGAGTATTGATACAACACATAACACAGCATATGGAACAGAAAGAAAAGTACACAAGTACTGACACAACACATAACACAGCATATGGAACAGAAAGAAAAGTACACAAGTACTGACACAACACATAACACAGCATATGGAACAGAAAGAAAAGTACACAAGTACTGGCACAACACATAACACAGCATTTATAACAGAAAGATAAGTACACAAGTACTGACACAACACATAACACAGCATTTAGATCAGAAAGAAAAGTACACAAGTATTGATAGAACACATAACACAGCATATGGAGCAGAAAGAAAAGTACACAAGTATTGATAGAACACATAACACAGTATATGGAACAGAAAGAAAAGTACACAAGTACTGACACAACACATAACACAGCATATGGAACAGAAAGAAAAGTACACAAGTACTGACACAACACATAACACAGCATATGGAACAGAAAGAAAAGTACACAAGTACTGACACAACACATAACACAGCATATGGAACAGAAAGAAAAGTACACAAGTACTGATAAAACACATAACACAGCATATGGAACAGAAAGAAAAGTACACAAGTACTGACACAACACATAACACAGCATATGGAACAGAAAGAAAAGTACACAAGTACTGATAAAACACATAACACAGCACATAGAACAGAAAGAAAAGCACACAAGTACTGACACAACACATAACACAGCATTTAGAACAGAAAGAAAAGCACACAAGTACTGACACAACACATAACACAGCATATTTAGGACAGAAAGAAAAGCACAACTGAGTACTGATACAACACATAACACAGCACATAGGAACAGAAAGAAAATAGTTACCCATTAGTACTGACACAACACATAACACAGCATTTATAACAGAAAGAAAAGTACACAACTACTGACCTATTAACACATAACACAGCATATATGAAACAGAAGATTAAGCATGTTTTAACAGTTACCTGATACTGATACAACACATAACACAGCACATAGAACAGAAAGAAAAGCACACAAGTACTGACACAACACATAACACAGCATTTATAACAGAAAGAAAAGTACACAACTACTGACACAACACATAACACAGCATATAGAACAGAAAGAAAAGCACACAAGTACTGACACAACACATAACACAGCATTTATAACAGAAAGAAAAGCACACAAGTACTGACACAACACATAACACAGCATTTATAACAGAAAGAAAAGCACACTTTCACACAAGTACTGACACAACACATAACACAGCATTTAGAACAGAAAGAAAAGTTAGTTATGATCGGAATTGCTTTAGTTGTTAATTTTTTGTTTATTTGTGGATCTGTTGTCCATAAAACCTAACTCTGACCTGGTTATTAGCAAGTCTTAATACTGATATAGGTATTAGTTATTAGTATGTTTTAATAGTTACCTTATTAGTAGTATGTTTAAATAGTCACCTTATTATTAGTATGTTTTAATAGTTACCTTATTATTAGTATGTTTAAATAGTCACCTTATTATTAGTATATATTAATAGTTACCTTATTATTAGTATGTTTAAATAGTCACCTTATTATTAGTATGTTTTAATAGTTACCTGATTATTTGTATGTTTTAATAGTTACCTTATTACTAGTATGTTTTAATAGTTGCCTTATTATTAGTATATTTTAATAGTTACCTTATTATTAGTATGTTTTAATAGTTACGTTATTATTAGTATATTTTAATAGTTACCTTATTATTTAAATACTATGACAATGTTAATGCTGCCTTCAAACAATTCTTTAATCGACACAATTTCGAAAAAAGCTTCACCTGTGGTTTACTGTCGTCTTAATTGTATAAACTGTATATATTAAAAAGTATTTCATTGGGTCGATTTTCTGTGTAAAATTTCTTGACAAAAACAGTTTATTTGCTTTGTATCGTAAGTGGTTTTGTTTGTTTCTTTTTTCGAATTTCTCGCAAAACTACCCACGTGCTATCCGCGCTAGCCATCCCTAATTTTGCAGTTCAAGACTAGAGGGAAGGCAACTAGTCATCGCCCCCCACCGCCAACTCTTAAGCTACTCTTTTACCAACGAATAGTGAGATTGACCGTCACATTATAACGCTCCCACAGCTGAAAGGATGAGCATGTTTGGTGTGACAGGGATTCGAACCCGCGACGCTCGGATTACGAATTGAGAGCCTTAACCAGCTGGCCATTCCGGGCCATCTCATTTTAGAGTTAAAGTTTTATTTTAGAACTCTTTTTATTAACTACACGTTATACACACACACACATATGTGTATAAAATTGAAGTTCAAAAGCAAGCCGACTCTGATAAAATATTAAAAACAGAAATGAATAATCATTAATCAGTGTTATTAAAGAACGTACTTATAAAATCTTTTTGGCCCAACATTCTAATAATTCTTGTCTGTAAAGTTACGTACAAAATTAATTAAAAATTCCGTCTACCACAATTCTTGTGATTTTGTTTCTTTCGAAATTCGAAAAAAAACAAGTTTGAAGCACTAAATACGCGAGGTTTAAATGTTTGTTTGTTTGAACTTCGCGCAAATCTACACGAGGGCTATCTGCGCTAGCTGTCCCTAATTTAGCAGCGTAAGACTAGAGAGAAAGCAGCTTGTCATCACCATCCACCGCCAACGCTTGGGCTACTCTTTTACCAACGGTAAGTCTACGGATTTACAACGCTAAAGTCAGGGGTTCGATTTCCCTCGGTGAGTCTAGCAGATAGCCCAATGTGGCTTTGTTATAACACAAAATGTCGATATTTCAAATACGAGTATTTGTGAATAGTGTAGCTATTTAATTTAGAAATTCGTTTTGCCCGGCATGGCCCAGCGTGTTGAGGAGTTCGCCTGTAATCCGAGGGTCGCGGGTTCGAATCCCCGTCGCACCAAACATGCTCGCCCTTCCAACCGTGGAGGCGATATAAAGTGCAATCCCACTATTAGTTGGTAAAAGAGTAGCTCAAGAGTTGGCGGTGGGTGGTGATGACTAGCTGCCTTCCCTCTAGTCTTACACTGCTAAATTAAGGACGGCTAGCGCAGATAGCCCTCGTGTAGCTTTGCGCGAAATTTAAAACAAAAAAAAAAAAGATTTGTTTTGAGTGAACTTTCAGATCAGATACATAAAGGATGTTTCGTATTCCAGGAAATCTTTCATTCTTCATCTAATTTAAGGTACTTTAAATATTATCCCGTTTTAAAATCTAGAAGCTTTTAATTAAATTGAACTTACTTATTACCTTGTGAATGGAATTCACTTCACCCTATATTCCATTCTGTTCGAGTGGTAAGTTAATATTACTTGTATTTATTACCAGTTTAGGAGAAAATATTCAACGAACTTGAGACTCCTGTTTAAACATTGTGAAAACAAAAAGAAATGATTTATCCATTCATTACCGTTTAGATATAAATTACACTATTTAATATATGAACACTTATAATACAGGTCTTGCTTTAAAAAAATCACACATTTAAATTATGAACATATTTCTGTATATATTTATCTTTGTTTGTCTGGGGTATTTGTTGTATACGTGATTGGTCACTACTGACTGACTGATAAATTACAGAGAAGTCAGCTAGTCAACAACACAGACCGTCAAATATTAAGCTACGCGAAACAAATACTGAGATTTGCACTCACGGTCCCATAGTACGGGTCGCTATTTTATAGCAACGAGATTCGAACCGTGGATCTTCAGATTCGCAGCTTAGCACACTAACCAGTAGCTTACTTTATAGAGTATTTTAAAGTTCAATTAAGAGTGTAGGTTATATAAAAACATAAAGAAACTCATGATTCATATTTTATTTGAAAAGTAACTCTTCGTTGTATTTTTACTTTCCTTTAACCAAAAATTACTAATAAAGTAACAACAAACTTTACAATATTGAACAGCAGTATATAGAAAAAAACTGACCTATATAAAATAGGGACTTGACGATTTTAAGTCATTTTTTAAACATTCTCCTGATAAGGGACAGAGACCCGAGCTTCCTTAGTATAATGATATTTTGTATATATTCATAAAAACATAGTTTCCGAAAATAAATATATGGAAAATAAAGTTAAATAACTTTATTGTTATTTGAGATAACAAGAAAAACTGATAATAAAGACAAGTATTATACTTGTAAGTTTTAGTTTTAGTAATTAATGGATTTTTATATGTCTTCCATCATTCGCGTTCAAAGTCTGAGAAAAAAATGTTCAACACAGCAGTACGGATGAATAAGGTAGCATCACTAATCAGAATGGATGGATGAGGTAGCATCACTAATCAGTATGGATGGATGAGATAGCATCACTTATCAGTATGGATGGATAAGGTAGCATCACGAATCAGTATTAATGGATAAGATAGCATCACTTATCAGTATGGATGGATAAGGTAGCATCACTAATCAGAATGGATGGATAAGGTAGCATCACTAATCAGAATGGACGAATAAGATAGCATCATGAATCAGTGTGGATGAATAAGGTAGCATCACTAATCAGTATGGATGAATAAAGTAGCATCATGAATCAGTGTGGATGGATAAGGTAGTACCACGAATCAGTATTAATGGATACGATAGCATCACTAATTAGTATGGATGGATAAGATAGCGTCATGAATCAGTAGGTATGGATAAGATAGCATGAGGAATTACATGTTTCAATTCTTCGAGGCCTTTTGGTTTTTTAATGATAGACTTTGGTTTTTAAAAATCCTCAGAGATGAAAATATAACAGTGTTAAATCAGACGAACGTGCGGGCCGTTTGATAGGCCCTCTCTTCACAATCTAACGCTTTGGAAAAGTTTGGTTTAAAAACACTTAAACAGTTCCAGCAAAGTGGGACATTGCTCTATCATATTGGAATAAACCAGAAGTTTCTCCGAGTCGTAGAATAAAGAACTTTAGTAACATTTGTGGATAAGAATTTCTGGTAACAGTTTGCATAAAACAAGAAACCCAAAAATTGCAAGCCTTCTAAGTCTGCAGACATACTGCTGTGCCACTGATGGAATTTTTGCATGTAATTCAAGGAGACTGTTAAACCATATTAAAAAAAAAAAACGTTGCTCGGCTGGCCAGGTGGTTACATCGCGGGTTCGAACCCCCGTCACACCAAACATTGTCGCCTTTCCAGTCGTGGAAGTGTTATAATCTCACAGTCAATTCCACTGTTCGTTTGTTAAAGAATAGCCCAATAGTTACAGATTTCGAACATTACAAACCTTTTAACGTAAGTGAACTAACTTCTGACTTTAGTATTTATAAGAGGACATTAGATATCTACTTTCCTCTGTGAAAAGTAAACTTATAAACCGTGTTAGGCCTAACAAGAATAGAGCGAGCTAACATTCCCGTCAAGCGAAGTATCGCGGGTTCGAATCCCCGTCACACCAAACATGCTCGCCCCTTCAGTTGTAGGGGCGTTATAATGAATCAATCAATCCCATCATTCGTTGGTAAAAGAGTAGCTTAAGAGTTGGCGATGGGCGGTGATGACTAGTTGTCTTCCTTCTAGTCTTACACTACTAAATTAGGAAGGGCTAGCGCAGATAACCCTCGTGTAGTTTTGTGCGAAATTAAAAGCAAACAATCGTTCGACTAACCAAAAATGGAATAATTTCTGTTCTCCGTAATAAATTTCCTTATGACTCTTAAGAACCGTTTTGTGAATAAATACTTAAAGAAATCCCTCAAAGAGGTCGCGTTTTATTCTTTGCCAGTCTCTGTTGTTGTTGTTGTTTTTTTTATTACGCGCAAAGCTACTCGAGAACTATCTGCGCTAGCCGTCCCTAACTTAGCAGTGAAATACTATAGTCAAGGCAACTAGTCATCACCACCCACCGCCAATTCTTGGCTAGTCTTTTACCAACGAATAGTGGTATTGACCGTCACATTATAACGCCCCCACGGCTGAAAGGCAAGCATGCTTGATGCGACGGAGATTCGAACCCGGTTATTTTTAAAACCTTACTTTCCAAAAGCGTCGAAATGGATTATTTGTATCGTTTCCTAATGCCTATTACAGTAGTAAAGACAAAAAATATAAGTTTAAGTGTACCTGGATTAGTAAAAGAAAAATCGATTTTGTCTGAATTATTCATACTTTAGCATTACAGTATAAAGTCTACATTTGTTATATGAAATGTGTAGCGTTTGTTCTGGTTTGAATGTGTAATATTTTATACATACTGTGTTACGATGTCTTAATCGTACTAAATCAATATATTTTCCTACCGTACTGATGGTATAGCTAATATTTTGTTACTCTCAAAGTCGAAATATCTAATATAATATATACTGAGCTATAGGTTACCAAAACAACATATTAACCAGAAAACAAGAGACGTATGGTGTTCCAGTAAGAAACACCATGGAAGTAGCTTCATATAGACGTACATAATTAGCAAAGATACAGAGAAACTACGAGCGCCTCCAGCTGTAACATTAAGGAATGGCTTGTTTTTGTTTGTTTGTTGTTTTGGAATTTTCCACAAAGCTACTCGAGGGCTATCTGTGCTAGCCGTCCCTAATTTAGCAGTGTAAGACTAGAGGGAAGGCAGCTAGTCATCACCACCCACCGCCAACTCTTGGGCTACTGTTTTACAAACGAAAAGTGGGATTAACCGTAACATTATAACGCCCCCACAGCTGGGAGGGCGAGAGCGTTTAGCGCGACGCGGGCGCGAACCCGCAACCCTCGGATTACAAGTCGCGCGTCTTACGCACTTGGCTATGCCAGGCCCCTAAGGTATGGCAAATGTACTGTTGTTTTGTTTGTATGTTTATTAATTTGGCGCAATGCTACACGGGGCTATCTGCGCTAGCCGTTCCTACTTTAGCAGTGTAAGACTGGAGGGAAGGCAGCTAGTCATCACCACCCACCGCCATCTCTTGGGCTACTCTTTTACCAACGAATAGTGGGATTGGCCGTAACTTTACAACGACCCCACGGCGGAAAGAGCGAGCATGTTTGGTGCGACCGGTATTCGAACCCGTGACCCTCAGATTACGAGTCGAACGCCTTAACCCACCTGGCCATGCCGGGATTACACTGTTGCAGCTCAAGAGAAACGACTATGATTGGTTAAAATTGCTGCTAGAAAAGCTAATATTCCATCATTTGCTTCCGTTTCGTTGTGTACGTAGAGTTACGACACCTCTACAAGAATTCTTGTAAAAAATACTGTGTCTGAACTGTTGAAGTGATATAACTAAAAGTTATTTTTATTGTAACCTACGGCAGGACAGTGGTAAGGTTACGGACATTCAACCCTAAAGCACCGAGTCAGATTACCCGTTTGGACATAGCAAATAGTCCATTGTGGCCTTGCGATAAAAATAAAATGTTATTTTCCATAAATTGCTTTTCACGTTGTGTTTAGGTTATTTGTTCGTACTAAAATATAGCATGTTACATTTTTTTACATGATTTCGTTTTGATCAACGATTTTACCAAAACAATTTCTAATAAGCTCAATAAAATAAGTGATCTTAAAGTATTCATTAGACTTGCAAAATGTTGTTTTAATTTACGTCAGGTGGTTAAGGGGTGCGACTCGTAATCCGAGAGTCGCGGGTTCGAATCCCCGTCACACCAAATATGCTCGCCCTTTCAGCCGTGTGGGCGTTATAATGTGATGGTAAATCCCACTATTCGTTGGTAAAAGAGTAGCCCAAGAGTTGGTGGTGGGTGGTGATGACTTGCTACCTTCTTTCTTGTCTTACACTGCTAAATTAGGGACGGCTAGCGCAGATAACTCTCGTGTAGCTTTGCGCCTAATTCAAAACAAACCAAACCGAAGAAAACAGACTTCTTGGCAAGGCTGAGAGTTGATAATTAATATTGTGACACTACCTCATAAACTAAAGTTCCACACTCCACCATTTCTAGAAGTGTCAACACTCGTAAATACAATAACTGGTCGGAAACTAATCAACGTGTAACACTTTCTACACACACGTGTGATGCCAATGTGACAGTGTGGCGTGGTTTAACAGCTAAATTTGTTATCGAACCATATTTTTCAAAAGAACCATCGTCACATGGATTGCAAACCTACATATTCAGTGTTGCTCAGTATCATGCGATCACTTATGCCCGGTACAAAACAGTGTTAGCAACCGATATGAATCCCACGCTGCTGTAAAACAAAACTCGAGAGACGCTGTATTTTTATTGTTTAACATGCAGAACGGTGGTAACCAGGTCTTGCTGAACGACTGAACCGTTTCACACCACTTTATGAACGCTAACCTTGTCCACTGGGCCTAACATCAGCCGTTTTCTCGTTGTGGGGGTACCTGAAGTCACGCGTGTGACTTGGAAAGCCTCGCAAAGTTGCAGACCGAGAGGATGCATTTGTTGGAAAACATGCCAGATGAGACGCGCATTTGTCGTTCGTTGCCACAAGATCCAACGCGTTCTGGATGCTGAGGGAAGACATTTTGAATAGATGCACTGAATCGTCAGATATTAGATCGTAGTGGTGCCCTCTAGTGGCAACACGTGACGTGATGCTTTTTGCGCCCCCATGTTACCCTTAAAACCTCCGTGCAGTTCCATCTGCTTTGGAAATACCTTTTACAAAACACGACTCTTTGATATACGTGATATTATTTACAATTACCCTTTGTAGAATGAACGGCAATTATCTGTTGTGGGGACACAAGTGCAGGGGACAACGTTTCGAAAGTCTTCTGCCTTTCGTCTTTAAGTCAGTGTGTGTCTCTCTCTCAATGCTGGCAGTTAGAATATTAACCCCCCAGGGGTGTTCGAAGACTAAACAGCCCTCCTTCAACCCCGCACTTGGTAGAAGGTAAGAATTTTGACAACGTGACTATTGATAATTTTGGGTTAAAAGGGTTGACAAGTTTGGCATGAATCTGGTTAATGAGAGTCTGGGAGCTGACAAAGTGAAGAAAAAGTCAACGCCCGATTAAAGAAGTGAGAATCAGACGAAATATCAACGTTAATATAAAATGATCCTTTGATTTTTCTTGTCTTTCAGGATTTGTCTATTTTTCTCCCTGTTTATTCTGTGTCCAGTGTCTCCACAACAGACAGTTACCGTCCATTTTACAAAGTTTCATTATGAATACTTGCCTCAACAATCTATCAAAGAATATAATCACCCTGTTCGTTATATTTTCAAGTGCCCTTACCTCGCTTGTAGTAAAACTTTGTAGAGCGACGTGCATCGGTAATTAATTTTTATTTTTGTTGCTTTGGCTTAAGTACAAAGCTATTTGTGCTCTGCCCACCACGGGTATCAAAACCCGGATTTTAGCGTTTTAAATCCGTAAACATATTGCTGTGCCACTGGAAGGCCGGGACTAAATAATCTGTTTATTTTAGAATTTTCGCGCGAATCTACACAAAGACTGACTGCATTTCCTAATTTTGAACTGACACTCTAGAGAGAAAGCACCCAGTCAATAGCACCCACTGCCAACCTTCGTATTTCTCTTGACTGACCGGATTTTGGGATTTAAGTCATTCTTGCACCATACTCACAGCCTCTAAAGTAATTCGAGTAGTTACGTCAACGGGGCACGAACCATGAACACTCAGGTTCACAAGTCGAGTAAACTAAACATCAAACAATGCTAGAACTAAAACAACAACAAGATAGAGTATAAGGCATGCAGAAGAATACAAAATAACCAGTCATAACTAGTATTATCTATCTAATATTAATTTATAATTAAGAAAAGACTCACAGAACATAGTCTTATTATCTACTTTTCAAGAGGACTTCTTCCGTTTACCTCAACCCCCTAGCGTCACGGCGGTATGTTTACGGATTTACGACGCTAAAATCCGAGCTTCGATACCCGTGATGCAAAATTCAACCTTGATCAATGTAAGATCTAAATGAAATGTACCTGCACTTATCCACCACGAGTTATAGACAACGATTTTTTAAGTATTAACATCGAATGTGATTTTTGCTGTTTTTTATTGAGTGAAAAATATGCTTACTGGATAATACAGTGGCCTGGCATGGCCAAGCGCGTTAAGGCGTGCGACTCGTAATCTGAGGGTTGCGGGTTCGCATCCCCGTATCGCTAAACATGCTCGCCCTTTCAGCCGTGGGGGCGTTATAATGTGACGGTCAATCCCACTATTCGTTGGTAAAATAGTAGCCCAAGAGTTGGCGGTGAGTGGTGATGACTAGCTGCCTTCCCTCTAGTCTTACACTACTAAATTAGGGACGGCTAGCACAGATAGCCCTTCGAGTAGCTTTGTGCGAAATTCAACAAACAAACAAACAAACGGACAAAACAGGAGGATATACTTATGCAGTGACCTCTTTAGAATAATTACTTGAATACATCTGTTTTCTTCAACTCAATATTTATGTTCTGCAATTGTGGTTTATATCAATTAAATTTTCCCCTCAGTGGACTCAGCAGATAGTCTCATGTGGCTTTGCTACAAGAAAACACACACATCAATTAAATTCCATGGCTTCAGTATTAGTTCAGCGAATTTTAAAAGAATCTCTGTAGAAATATCTATACAAAAACAAATTAGCATTTACTTAATCCTCGTGTATTTTTGAAAAAATTATTTAGATGTCTGCTATTTGCATTTAAATTGGTAATTTAGCAAAGACTTCAAACAGGGAAAAACGATAAAGTGGATTTCCCTGCTTGTTCCACTGACGGGTTTCTCGATCGTATTTCATTTCTTGTTAAAACGAAGTAAATTATGACATCGAGACGTATCTTCGTCTCTATTCAGAGTGAATGATAGATCTGACAGCTTTGGAAATGTCTACATTTGGTTTTCACTCGCACAGACTTACACCTCAGTAAAGCGTACGAACGCAACACGATAGAACCAAAGACATTAAACTGCTAACAATTTCGTGTTTCAGCTACTGCACTATTCATGTTCTGTTTTGCTTCAGGACTTCTTCTTACTCATAAAAAAATGTCCAATAACGACCCTTATAAATGTCAGTCATCTTAGTAACGCCCCCTCGTGGCTTAGTAGTAAGTCAGTTAACTTATAACGCTATAAATCAAGTTTCGATACCCAACGTTGGCACACCAGGAAGTTCTTTTGAATAATGAAGCAATATATTAGTAGCCATGATTTGTTTGTTGTAAAAACAATAATAACAAAAACATGAAACTGTCGTTTTGGCAGAATAAAAAGGTAAAATGATGGAACCTGCGCTAAATAAGCTAGAGTTAATTGTCATGGAAACCAGAAAGTTGTCAACAGTCTTGTTGTAATGACGTAATAATTCCATCTGGTCCAGTCCGACTTAATTAATACAGGGAGTTAATATTCATTTGTTGCAAAACTAAAAGCAAACTAACGTGGCAGGGGTTTAGTTTAGAGAGAGAGAAACCAGAAGATTTCTCTCTCCAACTGGGGTGTTCAGGAACATTGTGGTTCTTTTCGTCCACTTTCGTGGAAGGTTATTGAGTTTAGCTGTGGTTTTTGTTTTTCTTTTATTTTAACTCTTTTTGGGTGAAGGAGTGAAGTTGGTCATAATTAATATTATTCATGAGCGAGGCAAAGGCAGCACCGGAGAAGACAGCCAGAACTCGTCCCGAAAGGCAGATGGAATAGTAAATGTCAACATAAACGCGAAACGATACGACCCGATTCAGGGCATGACAATAAAGTTGCCTTGGCTGAGATCTAAAGATCCAATGCCTAAGATTTTGCTGTGGGGAAACGGAATGCCCGAGAAAACCCACTTTCACAGGGGCAGGCGCCGAAAGTTTTACCTGTCCTGTGCCCGAGATCTGAAAGAGAAAATACATAATATTTACGTGAGGTTTGCTCTTTAAGTATTTTGTTGTGTGATTTGTGATTCCTGAAATATGTTGTAAGGTGAAATGAATTTGGTTGGTGCACTAGTTAATTTGTAGAGTGATGCAGTTAGTTTGTTTCTGTGTTCTGCTTTTAAATAGTATTTGTGTGATATTTCCGTTAGTCTATTTCTTAGTGTTGGTAAGTTACTGATTTGATGTATATAATTACTGGAGTGAATGACGGTAGACTGAATGCAGATTTTAATATTCTGTTCTGTTGAACTTGGATTTCCTGGAGTGTGTTATTTGACATATTATATGTGACTTGACATCCATACTCTATTAGTGGACGGATGTAAGCCTTGTATATTTGGATAATGGTTTTTTGGTGAGCATTTTGAGTGTTTGCTGGTTAGAGTCATTAAGTGTGAAATGTGTTTTCTAATTGATGAGTGTACGCTGTTCACATGTTTTTTTCCATGTTAGTTTTGTGTCGAACTTGCACGTCAGAATCGCTGCGGACATCCACCAGAGTTTCCTCTGGCTTCCTCCTGCCTAGGCATAGTTCACCATCTTTCGGGTGGCTGCATGGACGGGCCGTTGGTGCGCCCCGCCTTCGAACAAAGGCGAGGATCCCAACGAAGTCGGCAGCCCGGTCGACCTTCACTTTCATTGCGCCTTTGGGCCTGTACAAGACCCAATGACTTGCGCACATGTTAGACCCCTCGGTCCGTGTTTCAAGACGGGTCGGGTGGGTGACCAAGAGCATTTGTTGTCTCAACCACACTTACTTTTGATGGCTACAAAATGGAACAGTTCGTTGGTGTTTATTACTAAAGAGAGAAATAAATAAAAAACCTTTTTAAGAAATTTTAATTCATTTTAACCCTTTTTGCTTTTTTTGAGCATTTTTTAGTGATTGAGGCACTCAACCCACAATCAGAGGGTTCGATTCTCCGTCGCACCAAACATACTCGCCCTTTCAGCCGTAGGGTCATTATGTGACGGTCAATCCCACTATTCGTTGGTAAAAGAGTAGTCCAAGAGTTGGTGGTGGGTGGTGATGACTAGCTACCTTCCCTCTACTCTTACACTACTAAATTAGGAATGGCTAGCGCAGATAGTCCTCGTGTAGCTTTGCGCGAAATTAAAAACAAACAAACAATGACTAGCGCCGATAGCCCTCTAGTGGGAAACTCACCAAACAAACAACTCTTGTTTGTTTTTCTTGGCCAACCCTCAATATTAAATTGTTTTTTAATAAATTGTGTTCTTTATCTCTGTCTTTGAGCTAGAGTGAACTAAAAGTTATTGGCATTGTTTCTATGAATTATTGATTTCTATTCACAATCAACGTTCGTTGTTTTACCAATCATAAAGTACAGAATACTACTATGTAATAGTTTTATTCTCTTTTAGTTAATGAACCCTAAAAGTGTTGCTGGTTTCAAAAAAAATTATAATTACTGTTGATAATGAACATAGTTAATGTTCATATAAAGATGAAACATAGTTATACATGAACATAGTGAACATTCATATAAATATGAAACGGAAATATATATATGTAATGTTTCATCACTTAAGATTTCCTAATTTGGTCATTACAGTTTCAAAATAAGAGTGGTGTAAAAATAACGCTTTATATTTGTTTTTTGTCTTTCACTGTCCGAGACCCCCTTCATTCAGTACCAGAACTCAATTGTAAGTTTACTGAGTTACGTTTACTGAGTTACGACACTAAAATCGGGGGTTATACTTCTCGCGATGGACACAGCAGGATGTAACATGGTTCTTTAACTCTCTTTGTTAACTGGAAGGTCGAAACGTTGTTCCGTATTTTAGTTTCATTAAACTTTTAGCACCCGTATCAGCCGTATTTAGAATACATTATCATAAAGCCTCCTCTTAGTGGCCCCCCGCTAGAACAGCGGTAAGTCTACGGATTTACAACGTTGAGATCAGGGGTTTGATTCCCCTCGGTGGGCTCAGCAGGTAGCACGATGTGGTTTTGCTATAAGAAAAAACACACACACCTCTTAGTGGCACAATGGTATTTCTGTGGACTCTCACAACTAGAAACCGGGTTTCGATCCTCATGATGGGCACATGATCATGATGAACAACTAGGCTAACTGTAGATCTAGTTTTCAGCATCTCTCTTAATTTCTTATCGCAGATTTAAAACCATAACTAGTGGACCAATCGTGAAGAATGTGAGTGCAAACTGTCTCCTATTGGTGGGACTTTTAAAACGTAATAACTTCTAATACATCTCCAACTTTCGGTGCTCAAACCATAAATTTTAAACTTTTACAGATTAAGTTAAGTGTTTATGAAGTCATATTCCATGGATATACTTACGCCAACAAATAATTTGGTTTCTGGATTTAAAAAGTTCAGTAATATGATATCGAAGTTGTCTTGGCAACAGTTGTTTGTTATGTTTCCTATTCTACACAGGACAATGACATAGCCTTCCGGGAGAACTTGCACTGGTATAACCGTTTGGTTAAAGCCAAATGATTAGATTAGCAATTTATACGTTGCGAAAATAAAAAATATGAATTAAAAAGATCAGATGAAGGTAGTTGTAAAACATTCTAACCATGTTTTACCTCGATCTAATTATATTGTAACTAGGACTCAAACATTTTATGATGGTATTTCTAGGTTCCGTGACGTCTGCTACATGTTACATTAAAATAACTAATTACATGAAACAGCAATATTTATTGAAACTAATATAATCTGTGTAAAACTTTAGCGTACAAATCTTATTCAAACTGTGTTCAAAATTGACAACGCTTTCATTAAAATGATGAAATAAGAATACATTATGTCTTTTCGATGTTTTTATTTTTATTCTATTATTCTCGTTTTCAGTAGTTACTACTGTTTTAATATTTTTATTATAAAGTTATTGTTATTCTCTAGTACTTATATGTCTTGTAATTAAAATAATGATTTAGTGTTTCTAGAAAACTCACATAAAATTGAAACATAACATTCCGTATCAGCCTCCCCCTAGCGACAGGAGGTTAAGACACTCTTAACCTTAATCTGAGTCCCATTTTCAACAAATCTGAACACTCGCTGTCATTTGAAACGACTCAAAACGCTTATTTTTATTTTTAAAAGAAATCACAACCCTTGTTTTCACTTCAAAAACATCCCAAATCACTTTCAGCTGCTCCTAAGCCCTTGAAATGCTATATTTCTGACGACAGTTGTGTCAAAAATAACTTATATCTTCTGTCTATTAGATTGATTAAATATCTTCGAAGATTCAAAGTGCTATTACGACAATTATTTTTATTGTATACATCTGAATGAAACGTAGATTGAAACACTCGTATTAAAATTGTATTTTAACAGGCCCGGCATGGCCAGGTGGTAATGGCATTCGACTCGTAATCTGAGGGTCGTGGGTTCGAATACCCGTCACAACAAACATGATCTCCCTTTCAGCCGTGGGGGCGTTATAATGTGACGGTCAATTCCCACTATTCATTGGTAAAACAGTAGCCCAAGAGTTGGCGGTGTGTGGTGATGATTAGCTGCATTTCCTCTAGTCTCATACAAATTAGAGACGGCTAGCGCAGATAGCCCTCGCGTAGCTTTACGCAAAATTCAAATTAAAAAAAACTCTAGCGACACAGCATATATGACTGCACACTTACCTCGCTAGAAACCTCGTTTTGAGACTCGTGGTGATCAAAACACAGACAGCCCATCGTAGCTTTGTGGTTAATTACAAACAAATCGTACATATTTAACATTTCAATAAAGTTAACTGCATATTTCAAAGTTTAAACCTTTGTAAAAGAGTAATAAAAAATATTCATAACGAAATCAAAATATAATAATGATACAGTATCATGTTTCTCAATTTTTAGCATTTAATCTTTCGACATAATTTAATATCCAGTATGACATATTGTGTTTACCTTTCCTTTAAAAATTATTAATAACTCTCGCTTGAAGCTGTGTCGGGAAATTAGCTTGTGATATTCAGTTGAAAGCGCGAAATACTTTATGTTGAAATTAATTAAAAACGTTATTTATTCTCGGGGTTTTTATATTTAAATTTTCGAATAGCGAATAACATTTTCTACGTTAATTTTAAATAATTTAGTAATAAATGTTTCCAAAGTGGACTCATATTGTTGACGAATTATTTTCGTTTGGTAAATAGCAATTTAAAATTCGTTTAAACTATTCAGACAGTATCTTAAATTACAGACCTGATATTTTTTATAACTACATAATTATTGAAAAATAATTAATTCACCAAATGCTTTAAATCATATTTATCGTTGTATCTGTGCTATTGTTAGACTTATTTCTGACACTGTTTCGAAAATGTGTAGGAACAAAAAATCAATCGCAAACTTTGTATAAACTTATTTTTGCTGCTCATTAAGACAAACTGCATGATGGGAAATAACAATTAATTTTAAATAAAGTTATAAACGTATTCATCTGACGGGTTTTTAATATTTGGTGAAAAATAACAAAATAATTTTGCCTCTAATGGAAAAACGGCCCAGGTGGGTTAAGGCGTTCGAATCGAAATCTTAGGGTCGCAGGTTCGAATCCCCGTCGCACCAAATTCTCGCCCTTTCAGCCGTGGGGGAGGTATTATGTGACGGTCAATCCCACTATTCGTAGGTAAAAGAGTAGCCTAAGAGTTGACGGCTGGTGATGATGACTATCTGCCTTTCCTCTAATCTTACACTGCTAAATTAAGGACGGCTAGCGCAGATAGCCCTCGTGTAGCTTTGCGCGAAATTCAAAACAAACAATCCTTTTAGTCTTACACTGTTAAATTAGGGATGGCTAGCGCAGATAGCCCTCGAATAGGTTTGCGCGAAATTCAGAAACAGTCTAATGGAATAGCAGTTTTGTTTGTTCTATATCTAAACACAAACTTCACAACAGACTACTTACGCAATGCCCTAGATTATAGAACCTAGAATTCTACTCAATGCTAGCTGCCCTTAAGTTTCAGCAGTAATTCATTGTTTTTGTTGTTTTTGGAATTTCGCACAAAGCTAAGCAGTAATTCAACTCAGATGTTGCTAAGTATGTTTTTTACAAATGTTACATTCATGTTTCAATGTGAAGTTTTCATTTATTCCACTACAGAAATTCTCATGTTTCTTGTCAGTATTCCTACAGTTCCTCAACTTGCACTCTACAGAAAGATTGAGTTTTAACACACGTAAAGAGGAACGTTCGAAAGTTTCTAAATCGGTTAGTGAAACCTCATACAATATTAAAACAAACTGTCTCTAATAATAAATATACCACAGGATATGTAAGGAAAACAAATATTAGATACTTCAATACAATAAATCTAACTGCTACTAAAATTCTGAATATGTCATGAAACTAAGCAACTCTTACACCCAAACTCAACGAGAAAACATTTCTGAAAGCCGTGTGGGTTTCAATTTTTTACTTTTATTTTAATATTGAAATGTACTTTGATTCTCAAAAGTCTTAACTCGAAAACCATCCAAATAAAAAAAAAAGATAAATAACACTATCCGGGTTTCTGCACGTGATATTCTTTATATTATTCTGGATAAATAACACTATCCGGGTTTCTGAACGTGATATTCTTTATATTATTCTGGATAAATAACACTATCCGGGTTTCTGAACGTGATATTCTTTATATTATTCTGGCTACTTTGACCTTTGAAATTAAGATAAAAACTGTAGAAAATGTGGGTTTTATTTAAAGCATTTTATAAATTGAGCGTCGTAAGTTATAAAGACGTAGACTGTGTGTGTTTTTTATAGCAAAGCCACATCGGTATATCTGCTGGGCCTACAGCGGGGAATCGAACCCCTGATTTTAGCGTCCGTAGACATACCTCTGTACTAGCGAGGGGTGACGTAGACACTATAACGTATATGGTTAGGAAATACGATAATATGTTAGCTACTCTGTTCAAGCAGAGAATGACTTTCATATTGAATCGTCTTTAGATGTTTTCTTAGATTCGTGTGTGTTCATATATGTAAGAATACATAAGTATTTCGTATCTTATTTTAAAATGATGGTTGACAGTCGTAACATCTGCTTTCCTTTGCCAAAACTCTTTCGACGAGTCGGTACTTGAAGTTAAAAAAATATGCTCTGACTTTTTTGAAGTTAAAATCCAATTTTGTTGTTTTTGAAATTTACACAAAGCTACAGGATAGCTATCTGCGCTAACCGTCCCTAATTTAGCAGTGTAAGACTAGAAGGAAGGCAGCTAGTCATCACTACTGACCGCCAACTCTTGGGCTACTCTTTTTACCAACGGTTAGAAGGATTGACCGTCACATTATAACGCTCCTACAGCTGAAAGTGCGAGCTTGTTTGGTGGGACAGAGATTCGAAACCGCGACCCTCACATTACCAGTCGAGTGCCTCAACCACCTGGGTGTGCCGGACGATGTGAAGAAATGTTTGTGTAATCGGACCAATAAAATGATAAACCTTTCACACTCACTTGTTTGTATCAAAAACAAAACCTTTCACACTCACTTGTTTGTATCAAAAACAAAACCTTTCACACTCACTTGTTTGTATCAAAAACAAAACCTTTCACACACTTGTTTGTATCAAAAACAAAACCTTTCACACTCACTTGTTTGTATCAAAAACAAAACCTTTCACACTCACTTGTTTGTTTAAAAACAATAAACCTTTCACACTCACTTGTTTGTTTAAACACAAAACCTTTCACATTCACTTGTTAGTTCAAACACAAAATCTTTCACACTCACTTCTTTGTTTAAACACAAAACCTTTCACATTCACTTGTTAGTTCAAACACAAAATCTTTCACACTCACTTCTTTGTTTAAACACAAAACCTTTCACACTCACTTGTTAGTTTAAACACAAAACCTTTCACACTCACTTGTTTGTTTAAACACAAAACCTTTCACACTCACTTGTTAGTTTAAACACAAAACCTTTCACACTCACTTGTTTGTTTAAACACAAAACCTTTCACACTCACTTGTTTGTTTAAACACAAAACCTTTCACACTCGTTTGTTTAAACACAAAACCTTTCACACTCACTTGTTAGTTTAAACACAAAACCTTTCACACTCACTTGTTAGTTTCAAAACAAAACCTTTCACACTCACTTGTTTGTTTAAACACAAAACTTTCACTCTCACTTGTTAGTTTAAACACAAAACCTTTCACACTCACTTGTTAGTTTCAAAAACAAAACAAAGCTGGATGTATGTTTAAACAAAAATGGAGAAAACAAAGCTAGATGTATGTTTAAACAAAAATGGAGAAAACAAAGCTAGATGTATGTTTAAACAAAAATGGAGAAAACAAAGCTAGATGTATGTTCAAACATAAATGGAGGAAACAAAGCCAGATGTATGTTCAAACATAAATGGAGAAAACAAAGCTAGATGTATGTTTAAACAAAATGATGAAAACAAAGCTAGATGTGTGTCCAAACAAAATGGAGAAAACAAAGCTAGATGTATGTTCAGACAAAAATGAAGAAAACAAAGCTAGATGTATGTTCAAACAAAAATGAAGAAAACAAAGCTAGATGTATGTTCAAACAAAAATGAAGAAAACAAAGCTAGATGTATGTTCAAACAAAAATGAAGAAAACAAAGCTAGATGTATGTCCAAACAAAAATGAAGAAAACAAAGCTAGATGTATGTTGTAACAAAAATGAAAAAAACAAAGCTAGATGTATGTTGAAACAAAATGAAAAAAACAAAGCTAGATGTATGTTGAAACAAAATGAAGAAAACAAAGCTAGATGTATGTTCAAACATAAATGAAGAAAACAAAGCTAGATGTATGTTTAAACAAAAATGAAGAAAACAAACCTAGATGTATGTTGAAACAAAAATGAAGAAAACAAAGCTAGATGTATGTTTAAACAAAAATGAAGAAAACAAAGCTAGATGTATGTTCAAACAAAATTGGGGAAAACAAAGCTGGATGTATGTTCAAACAAAAATGGGGAAAACAAAGCTGGATGTATGTTTAAACAAAATGAAGAAAACAAAGCTAGATGTATGTTTAAACAAAATGAAGAAAACAAAGCTAGATGTATGTTCAAACAAAATGGGAAAACAAAGCTGGATGTATGTTCAAACAAAAATGGGGAAAACAAAGCTGGATGTATGTTTAAACAAAAATGAAGAAAACAAAGCTAGATGTATGTTTAAACAAAAATGAAGAAAACAAAGCTAGATGTATGTTTAAACAAAAATGAAGAAAACAAACCTAGATGTATGTTTAAACAAAAATGAAGAAAACCAACCTAGATGTATGTTCAGACAAAAATTGAGAAAACAAAGCTAGATGTATGTTCAGACAAAAATGGGGAAAACAAAGCTAGATGTATGTTCAAACAAAAATGGAGAAAACAAAGCTAGATGTATGTCCAAACAAAAATGGAAAAAAACAAAGCTAGATGTATGTTCAAACAAAATGGGAAAACAAAGCTAGATGTATGTTGAAACAAAAATGAAGAAAACAAAGCTAGATGTGTGTTCAAACAAAAATGGAGAAAACAAAGCTAGATGTATGTTCAAACAAAAATGAAGAAAACAAAGCTAGATGTATGTTCAGACAAAAATGAAGAAAACAAAGCTAGATGTGTGTTCAAACAAAAATGAAGAAAACAAAGCTAGATGTATGTTCAAACAAAAATGAAGAAAACAAAGCTAGATGTATGTTGAAACAAAAATGAAGAAAACAAAGCTAGATGTGTGTTCAAACAAAAATGAAGAAAACAAAGCTAGATGTATGTTCAAACAAAAATGAAGAAAACAAAGCTAGATGTATGTTGAAACAAAAATGAAGAAAACAAAGCTAGATGTGTGTTCAAACAAAAATGAAGAAAACAAAGCTAGATGTATGTTGTAACAAAAATGAAAAAAACAAAGCTAGATGTATGTTGAAACAAAAATGAAAAAAACAAAGCTAGATGTATGTTGAAACAAAAATGAAGAAAACAAAGCTAGATGTATGTTCAAACATAAATGAAGAAAACAAAGCTAGATGTATGTTTAAACAAAAATGAAGAAAACAAACCTAGATGTATGTTGAAACAAAAATGAAGAAAACAAAGCTAGATGTATGTTTAAACAAAAATGAAGAAAACAAAGCTAGATGTATGTTCAAACAAAAATGGGGAAAACAAAGCTGGATGTATGTTCAAACAAAAATGGGGAAAACAAAGCTGGATGTATGTTTAAACAAAAATGAAGAAAACAAAGCTAGATGTATGTTTAAACAAAAATGAAGAAAACAAAGCTAGATGTATGTTCAAACAAAATTGGGGAAAACAAAGCTGGATGTATGTTCAAACAAAAATGGGGAAAACAAAGCTAGATGTATGTTCAAACAAAAATGGGGAAAACAAAGCTGGATGTATGTTCAAACAAAAATGGGGAAAACAAAGCTAGATGTATGTTTAAACAAAAATGAAGAAAACAAAGCTAGATGTATGTTTAAACAAAAATGAAGAAAACAAAGCTAGATGTATGTTCAAACAAAATTGGGGAAAACAAAGCTGGATGTATGTTCAAACAAAAATGGGGAAAACAAAGCTGGATGTATGTTCAAACAAAATTGGGGAAAACAAAGCTGGATGTATGTTCAAACAAAAATGGGGAAAACAAAGCTAGATGTATGTTCAAACAAAATTGGGGAAAACAAAGCTGGATGTATGTTCAAACAAAAATGGAGAAAACAAAGCTAGATGTATGTTCAAACAAAAATGAAGAAAACAAAGCTGGATGTATGTTCAAACAAAAATGGGGAAAACAAAGCTAGATGTATGTTTAAACAAAAATGAAGAAAACAAACCTAGATGTATGTTGTAACAAAAATGAAAAAAACAAAGCTAGATGTATGTCCAAACAAAAATGAAGAAAACAAAGCTGGATGTATGTTCAAACAAAAATGGGGAAAACAAAGCTAGATGTATGTTTAAACAAAAATGAAGAAAACAAACCTAGATGTATGTTGTAACAAAAATGAAAAAAACAAAGCTAGATGTATGTTTAAACAAAAATGAAGAAAACAAACCTAGATGTATGTTTAAACAAAAATGAAGAAAACCAACCTAGATGTATGTTCAGACAAAAATTGAGAAAACAAAGCTAGATGTATGTTCAAACAAAATGGGAAAACAAAGCTAGATGTATGTTCAAACAAAAATGGGGAAAACAAAGCTAGATGTGTGTCCAAACAAAAATGGAGAAAACAAAGCTAGATGTGTGTTCAAACAAAAATGGAGAAAACAAAGCTAGATGTATGTTCAAACAAAAATGAAGAAAACAAAGCTAGATGTATGTTGAAACAAAAATGGAGAAAACAAAGCTAGATGTATGTTCAAACAAAATTGGGGAAAACAAAGCTAGATGTATGTTCAAACAAAAATGGAGAAAACAAAGCTAGATGTATGTTCAAACAAAAATGGGGAAAACAAAGCTAGATGTATGTTCAAACAAAAATGAAGAAAACAAAGCTAGATGTATGTTGAAACAAAAATGAAGAAAACAAAGCTAGATGTATGTTGAAACAAAAATGAAGAAAACAAAGCTAGATGTATGTTCAAACAAAATGAAGAAAACAAAGCTAGATGTATGTTCAAACAAAATGGAGAAAACAAAGCTAGATGTATGTTCAAACAAAATGGGGAAAACAAAGCTCGATGTGTGTCAAACAAAATGGAGAAAACAAAGCTAGATGTGTGTTCAAACAAAAATGGAGAAAACAAAGCTAGATGTATGTTCAAACAAAAATGAAGAAAACAAAGCTAGATGTATGTTGAAACAAAAATGGAGAAAACAAAGCTAGATGTATGTTCAAACAAAAATGGGGAAAACAAAGCTAGATGTATGTTCAAACAAAAATGGAGAAAACAAAGCTAGATGTATGTTCAAACAAAAATGGAGAAAACAAAGCTAGATGTATGTTCAAACAAAATTGGGGAAAACAAAGCTAGATGTATGTTCAAACAAAAATGAAGAAAACAAAGCTAGATGTATGTTGAAACAAAAATGAAGAAAACAAAGCTAGATGTATGTTCAAACAAAAATGAAGAAAACAAAGCTAGATGTATGTTCAAACAAAAATGGAGAAAACAAAGCTAGATGTATGTTCAAACAAAAATGGAGAAAACAAAGCTAGATGTATGTTGAAACAAAAATGGAGAAAACAAAGCTAGATGTATGTCCAAACAAAAATGGAGAAAACAAAGCTAGATGTATGTTCAAACAAAAATGAAGAAAACAAAGCTAGATGTATGTTCAAACAAAAATGAAGAAAACAAAGCTAGATGTATGTTCAAACAAAAATGGAGAAAACAAAGCTAGATGTATGTTCAGACAAAGATGGGGAAAACAAAGCTAGATGTATGTTCAAACAAAAATGGAGAAAACAAAGCTAGATGTATGTCCAAACAAAAATGGAGAAAACAAAGCTAGATGTATGTTCAAACAAAAATGGGGAAAACAAAGCTAGATGTATGTTCAAACAAAAATGGAGAAAACAAAGCTAGATGTATGTTCAAACAAAAATGAAGAAAACAAAGCTAGATGTATGTTCAAACAAAAATGGAGAAAACAAAGCTAGATGTATGTCCAAACAAAAATGGAGAAAACAAAGCTAGATGTATGTTCAGACAAAAATGGAGAAAACAAAGCTAGATGTATGTTCAAACAAAAATGGGGAAAACAAAGCTAGATGTATGTTTAAACAAAAATGGAGAAAACAAAGCCAGATGTATGTTCAAACATAAATGGAGAAAACAAAGCTAGATGTATGTTTAAACAAATATGGAGAAAACAATGCTAGATGTATGTTGAAACAAAAATGGAGAAAACAAAGCTAGATGTATGTTCAGACAAAAATGGGGAAAACAAAGCTAGATGTATGTTCAAACAAAAATGGAGAAAACAAAGCTATATGTGTGTTCAAACAAAAATGGAGAAAACAAAGCCAGATGTATGTTCAAACATAAATGGAGAAAACAAAGCTAGATGTATGTTTAAACAAATATGGAGAAAACAAAGCTGGATGTGTGTCCAAACAAAAATGGGGAAAGCAAAGCTAGATGTATGTTCAGACAAAAATGGAGAAAACAAAGCTAGATGTATGTTCAGACAAAAATGGGGAAAACAAAGCTAGATGTATGTTCAAACAAAAATGGAGAAAACAAAGCTAGATGTATGTTCAGACAAAAATGGAGAAAACAAAGCTAGATGTATGTTCAGACAAAAATGGGGAAAACAAAGCTAGATGTATGTTCAAACAAAAATGGAGAAAACAAAGCTATATGTGTGTTCAAACAAAAATGGAGAAAACAAAGCTGGATGTATGTTCAGACAAAAATGGGGAAAACAAAGCTAGATGTATGTTCAAACAAAAATGGAGAAAACAAAGCTATATGTGTGTTCAAACAAAAATGGAGAAAACAAAGCTGGATGTATGTTCAGACAAAAATGGAGAAAACAAAGCTAGATGTATGTTCAGACAAAAATGGGGAAAACAAAGCTAGATGTATGTTCAAACAAAAATGGAGAAAACAAAGCTAGATGTATGTTCAAACAAAAATGGAGAAAACAAAGCTATATGTGTGTTCAAACAAAAATGGAGAAAACAAAGCTGGATGTATGTTCAGACAAAAATGGAGAAAACAAACTAGATGTATGTTCAGACAAAAATGGGGAAAACAAAGCTAGATGTATGTTCAAACAAAAATGGAGAAAACAAAGCTAGATGTATGTCCAAACAAAAATGAAGAAAACAAAGCTAGATGTATGTTCAGACAAAAATGGAGAAAACAAAGCTAGATGTATGTTCAAACAAAAATGCAAAAAACAAAGCTAGATGTGTGTTCAAACAAAAATGAAGAAAACAAAGCTAGATGTATGTTCAGACAAAGATGAAGAAAACAAAGCAAGATGTATGTTCAGACAAAAATGCAAAAAACAAAGCTAGATGTGTGTTCAAACAAAAATGGAGAAAACAAAGCTAGATGTATGTTCAGACAAAAATGGAGAAAACAAAGCTAGATGTATGTTGAAACAAAAATGAAGAAAACAAAGCTAGATGTGTGTTCAAACAAAAATGGGGAAAACAAAGCTAGATGTATGTTGAAACAAAAATGAAGAAAACAAAGCTAGATGTATGTTGAAACAAAAATGAAGAAAACAAAGCTAGATGTATGTTCAGACAAAGATGGAGAAAACAAAGCTAGATGTATGTTCAGACAAAAATGGAGAAAACAAAGCTAGATGTATGTTCAAACAAAAATGCAAAAAACAAAGCTAGATGTGTGTTCAAACAAAAATGAAGAAAACAAAGCTAGATGTATGTTCAGACAAAGATGAAGAAAACAAAGCTAGATGTATGTTCAGACAAAAATGGAGAAAACAAAGCTAGATGTGTGTTCAAACAAAAATGAAGAAAACAAAGCTAGATGTATGTCCAAACAAAAATGAAGAAAACAAAGCTAGATGTATGTTCAGACAAAGATGGAGAAAACAAAGCTAGATGTATGTTCAGACAAAAATGGAGAAAACAAAGCTAGATGTATGTTGAAACAAAAATGGAGAAAACAATGCTAGATGTATGTTGAAACAAAAATGAAGAAAACAAAGCTAGATGTGTGTTCAAACAAAAATGGAGAAAACAAAGCTAGATGTATGTTCAGACAAAAATGGAGAAAACAAAGCTAGATGTATGTCCAAACAAAAATGAAGAAAACAAAGCTAGATGTATGTTCAGACAAAAATGGAGAAAACAAAGCTGGATGTATGTTCAGACAAAAATGGAGAAAACAAAGCTAGATGTGTGTTCAAACAAAAATGAAGAAAACAAAGCTAGATGTGTGTCCAAACAAAAATGAAGAAAACAAAGCTAGATGTATGTCCAAACAAAAATGGGGAAAACAAAGCTAGATGTATGTTCAAACAAAAATGAAGAAAACAAAGCTAGATGTATGTCCAAACAAAAATGGGGAAAACAAAGCTAGATGTATGTTCAGACAAAAATGGAGAAAACAAAGCTGGATGTATGTTCAGACAAAAATGGAGAAAACAAAGCTAGATGTGTGTCCAAACAAAAATGAAGAAAACAAAGCTAGATGTATGTCCAAACAAAATTGGGGAAAACAAAGCTAGATGTATGTTCAAACAAAAATGAAGAAAACAAAGCTAGATGTATGTTCAAACAAAAATGGAGAAAACAAAGCTAGATGTATGTTCAGACAAAAATGGAGAAAACAAAGCTAGATGTATGTTCAAACAAAAATGAAGAAAACAAAGCTAGATGTATGTTCAAACAAAAATGAATAAACCAAACCTGGATGTATGTTCAGACAAAAATGGAGAAAACAAAGCTAGATGTGTGTTCAAACAAAAATGAAGAAAACAAAGCTAGATGTATGTTCAAACAAAAATGAAGAAAACAAAGCTAGATGTGTGTTCAAACAAAAATGAAGAAAACAAAGCTAGATGTATGTTCAAACAAAAATGAAGAAAACAATGCTAGATGTATGTCCAAACAAAAATGGAGAAAACAAAGCCAGATGTATGTTCAAACAAAAATGAAGAAAACAAAGCTAGATGTATGTTCAAACAAAAATGAAGAAAACAAAGCTGGATGTATGTTCAGACAAAAATGGAGAAAACAAAGCTAGATGTATGTTCAAACAAAAATGAAGAAAACAAAGCTAGATGTATGTTCAAACAAAAATGAAGAAAACAATGCTAGATGTATGTCCAAACAAAAATGGAGAAAACAAAGCCAGATGTATGTTCAAACAAAAATGAAGAAAACAAAGCTAGATGTATGTTCAAACAAAAATGGAGAAAACAAAGCTAGATGTGTGTTCAAACAAAAATGAAGAAAACAAAGCTAGATGTGTGTCCAAACAAAAATGAAGAAAACAAAGCTAGATGTATGTCCAAACAAAAATGGGGAAAACAAAGCTAGATGTATGTTCAAACAAAAATGAAGAAAACAAAGCTAGATGTATGTCCAAACAAAATTGGGGAAAACAAAGCTAGATGTATGTTCAGACAAAAATGGAGAAAACAAAGCTGGATGTATGTTCAGACAAAAATGGAGAAAACAAAGCTAGATATATGTTCAAACAAAAATGGAGAAAACAAAGCTAGATGTGTGTTCAAACAAAAATGAAGAAAACAAAGCTAGATGTATGTTCAAACAAAAATGAAGAAAACAAAGCTGGATGTGTGTTCAAACAAAAATGAAGAAAACAAAGCTAGATGTGTGTTCAAACAAAAATGAAGAAAACAAAGCTAGATGTGTGTCCAAACAAAAATGAAGAAAACAAAGCTAGATGTGTGTTCAAACAAAAATGGAGAAAACAAAGCTAGATATATGTTCAAACAAAAATGGAGAAAACAAAGCTAGATGTGTGTTCAAACAAAAATGAAGAAAACAAAGCTAGATGTGTGTTCAAACAAAAATGAAGAAAACAAAGCTAGATGTGTGTCCAAACAAAAATGAAGAAAACAAAGCTAGATGTATGTCCAAACAAAAATGGGGAAAACAAAGCTAGATGTATGTTCAAACAAAAATGAAGAAAACAAAGCTAGATGTATGTTCAAACAAAAATGGAGAAAACAAAGCTAGATGTATGTTCAGACAAAAATGGAGAAAACAAAGCCAGATGTATGTTCAAACAAAAATGAAGAAAACAAAGCTAGATGTATGTTCAAACAAAAATGAAGAAAACAAAGCTGGATGTATGTTCAGACAAAAATGGAGAAAACAAAGCTAGATGTATGTTCAAACAAAAATGAAGAAAACAAAGCTAGATGTATGTTCAAACAAAAATGAAGAAAACAATGCTAGATGTATGTCCAAACAAAAATGGAGAAAACAAAGCCAGATGTATGTTCAAACAAAAATGAAGAAAACAAAGCTAGATGTATGTTCAAACAAAAATGAAGAAAACAAAGCTGGATGTATGTTCAGACAAAAATGGAGAAAACAAAGCTAGATGTATGTTCAAACAAAAATGAAGAAAACAAAGCTAGATGTATGTTCAAACAAAATGAAGAAAACAATGCTAGATGTATGTCCAAACAAAAATGGAGAAAACAAAGCCAGATGTATGTTCAAACAAAAATGAAGAAAACAAAGCTAGATGTATGTTCAAACAAAAATGGAGAAAACAAAACTTTAAACTTGTGTAAAGTCAAATGACGAAAGTAAAAATAATGTTCTAATTTTGTCCCTCAAGTTAAGTACAAAGTTGTTGTAAGTATCACAAGTTTACTGATTTATTTATATTCGCACTGTTAACTGGAGAAGATGCTTCCAGACCATCAGTTATAACAAACATTTGGCCTCCTGGTCTGACTGTCTCAGCTTCGGAAGCTGTGTTTTAATTTCCCTCTTGATTTTACAGTATTAATTAATTAGTTACTGTCTTCCTACAAATAACCTCATATAGATGTTTTAGCAACTGTTTTATTTATCCATGTCAACCCCAAAATGACTTCACTCATTCACGGTGTTGTTTACCAGAATCAAAAAAGCTGTCTGCAAATTTGTTTCACTACTTTGGTTGTACGTGCGTGAGGTAGACTCGAGCGATAGTCACGAGCTACCTGAACGCAAGTCGAACGTTTTCTATGCACGGTCGATAAGTGAGTGACATTGGTCGATGTTGACACAGGTGCTACACACGGATAGCTCTACTGAATTGGAGCGCGAAGGGTTATCTTCTCTAATTGACTCTTGTGACGTTTTCTAACCGACCTAGACATGCATATAAGTGCATATACATAAGAATGTATTTCTGTCTAGATCAACTCTTTGTGACCTAGCAAATGTTAGACGAAAGCATTTACATATACTTAATACTTTGTGAAATGTTAGCATGGTACAAGGAGTTACAATGGAAATAAACATGGCTATAAAGTGGGCAAAGTTTTTCTTCCTTACATACGTCAGCTAATCATTATTTTTGTATTTCGTCACATCATTGACGTCTCAAGTGGCGCGTGCAGTTCTTAACAAGTAAACACCTTTCTTTTTATATATGCATCGTAAAAATGTTTCTTGATTGATGGCGGGAATTGGTTGGTAGGGGAAACCCGAAACATAATATTTTCTTCTTGTCGTAAAGAGGCGGTTTCTAGTTTACGGGAGTTACGTGTCATGGCGTTAAGTGCTGTGAACACTCGTTTAAGAATAACATTTCTTCAAGTGTTACCTTGAAACTAAAACGTGGAAACCCGGACTTGAAAGTCCTTCTTTATAGGACGCTATTTATATCCGTTGATACGTAATGAATAACAACAACAAACGTTAAGGCTACAAAGTTCAACTTAACAATGATGTCATTGAAACTTTTATTTTAGTCCAAACTTCGATGTCATTTTTAGGACGTTGTTACTCAAGGATAGAATTACATATTAAATGCAGAGTTCTGTTTCTCTTGGAGATAGAATTTATGTTTTTAATTGTTAATTATACAAGCGTTTCCTCTTGCTGCTTCATTTATCTTTATGATCGTTCGATAGTTAGGTAACACCTGTTCTGTGTTCCTGTGAAACAAAAATATCTATTATGGATAATTTAATGAAATAATATAGGAGGCGCTATGAGTTAGTTGGAGTGTGAACTGTAGCAAATTTTAAATTTTTGTAAGAGATAAGACTACTAATCAGCCCTATGAAATAACGTACGTACTTCACGTATAAAGTCGAAACTCATTACTGTTTAATGTGAAGTGGATTGGTCGAATGAGCCGCACGTTCTGCAAAAATTAATTAATATTTTAACACCTAAATATTTTTAGTTACGGACAGAAACGATCGAAGTTTTAAACTTTTCGCTACCGGTAAACAAAGTGCAGCTCGATATCTCTAGAATATTTATTTGTTCCTCGTTCGCAATGTTTAATAATCTTACTTCACATGTACTTATGGAAATTTTCATGAGGAAATGATTCATTTCTCAACTGCATGGCTGCTAGACGTCGTTTTTTTACTTTTAGATAATACTGCGAATCTAGTTCAATCCATTAGGTTAAATATAATGTACATTGGCACTAGTACGTGGAACATGAACATGAATATTATATCAGCTCAAAATACCATGCAATAAATAACAGTAGGAGAAACCAGCTTTCCACCTGATACGACACATCGATAAGGCTCTGGCGCAAAAAGGTATTTGTATTTGTGTGGAAACTGAACTAGCATATCAATAATCAATAATATTCGATTGTTCATGTGTGTAATTAGCATCAAAAGGCCAGTATTATCCAAAACTTGGGTTACTCCTATTAAACTATGAAGGGGTGTTTAACAGGGTCTGTGTATAACAACATGTATTATGCTGCTGTTGTTAAACTTGTTATTTACCTTGACATTTTACGTTAAGTAGTATCTTCCTGTTAAACTATGAAGGAGTGTTTAACAGGGTCTGAGTTTAACAACATGTATTATGCTGCTGTTGTTAAACTTGTTATTTACCTTGACATTTTACGTTAAGTAGTATCTTCCTGTTAAACTATGAAGGAGTGTTTAACAGGGTCTGAGTTTAACAACATGTATTATGCTGCTGTTGTTAAACTTGTTATTTACCTTGACATTTTACGTTAAGTAGTCTCTTCCTGTTAAACTATGAAGGAGTGGTTAACAGGGTCTGAGTTTAACAACATGTATTATGCTGCTGTTGTTAAACTTGTTATTTACCTTGACATTTTACGTTAAGTAGTCTCTTCCTGTTAAACTATGAAGGGGTGTTTAACAGGGTCTGTGTTTAACAATATGTATTATGCTGCTGTTGTTAAACTTGTTATTTACCTTGACATTTTACGTTAAGTAGTCTCTTCCTGTTAAACTATGAAGGGGTGTTTAACAGGGTCTGAGTTTAACAACATGTATTATGCTGCTGTTGTTAAACTTGTTATTTACCTGACATTTTACGTTAAGTAGTCTCTTCCTGTTAAACTATGAAGGGTGTTTAACAGGGTCTGTGTTTAACAATATGTATTATGCTGCTGTTGTTAAACTTGTTATTTACCTTGACATTTTACGTTAAGTAGTCTCTTCCTGTTAAACTATGAAGGGGTGTTTAACAGGGTCTGTGTTTAACAATATGTATTATGCTGCTGTTGTTAAACTTGTTATTTACCTTGACATTTTACGTTAAGTAGTCTCTTCCTGTTAAACTATGAAGGAGTGTTTAACAGGGTCTGTGTATAACAACATGTATTATGCTGCTGTTGTTAAACTTGTTATTTACCTTGACATTTTACGTTAAGTAGTCTCTTCCTGTTAAACTATGAAGGGGTGTTTAACAGGGTCTGTGTTTAACAATATGTATTATGCTGCTGTTGTTAAACTTGTTATTTACCTTGACATTTTACGTTAAGTAGTCTCTTCCTGTTAAACTATGAAGGAGTGTTTAACAGGGTCTGTGTATAACAACATGTATTATGCTGCTGTTGTTAAACTTGTTATTTACCTTGACATTTTACGTTAAGTAGTCTCTTCCTGTTAAGCTATGAAGGGGTGTTTAACAGGGTCTGTGTTTAACAATATGTATTATGCTGCTGTTGTTAAACTTGTTATTTACCTTGACATTTTACGTTAAGTAGTCTCTTCCTGTTAAACTATGAAGGGGTGTTTAACAGGGTCTGAGTTTAACAACATGTATTATGCTGCTGTTGTTAAACTTGTTATTTACCTTGACATTTTACGTTAAGTAGTCTCTTCCTGTTAAACTATGAAGGGGTGTTTAACAGGGTCTGAGTTTAACATGTATTATGCTGCTGTTGTTAAACTTGTTATTTACCTTGACATTTTACGTTAAGTAGTCTCTTCCTGTTAAGCTATGAAGGGGTGTTTAACAGGGTCTGAGTTTAACATGTATTATGCTGCTGTTGTTAAACTTGTTATTTACCTTGACATTTTACGTTAAGTAGTCTCTTCCTGTTAAGCTATGAAGGGTGTTTAACAGGGTCTGAGTTTAACATGTATTATGCTGCTGTTGTTAAACTTGTTATCTACCTTGACATTTTACGTTAAGTAGTCTCTTCCTGTTAAGCTATGAAGGGTGTTTAACAGGGTCTGAGTTTAACATGTATTATGCTGCTGTTGTTAAACTTGTTATTTACCTTGACATTTTACGTTAAGTAGTCTCTTCCTGTTAAGCTATGAAGGGGTGTTTAACAGGGTCTGAGTTTAACAACATGTATTATGCTGCTGTTGTTAAACTTGTTATCTACCTTGACATTTTACGTTAAGTAGTCTCTTCCTGTTAAACTATGAAGGGGTGTTTAACAGGGTCTGAGTTTAACATGTATTATGCTGCTGTTGTTAAACTTGTTATTTACCTTGACATTTTACGTTAAGTAGTCTCTTCCTGTTAAGCTATGAAGGGGTGTTTAACAGGGTCTGAGTTTAACAACATGTATTACGTCCCTTCTGGTTGGTTGGTGTTATTCAACTGGAAACAGTTTACGTCCCTTCTGATTAGTTTGTTTTATTTAACTGGAAACAGTTTACGTCCCTTCTGATTAGTTTGTTTTATTTAACTGAAAACAGTTTACGTCCCTTCTGATTAGTTTGTTTTATTTAACTGAAAACAGTTTACGTCCCTTCTGATTAGTTTGTTTTATTTAACTGGAAACAGCTTGCGTCCCTTCTGGTTAGATTGTTTTATTTAACCGGAAACAGTTAATGGTGCTTACTCATTGGTCAACTGCTTTAAATGGTTCTTTTTTTCATCTTATTCGCTTATTTAGTGCTAATTTCAATACTGATAGCCAGAACAAAGCTGATAATCTAATTAAAAACAATCTATTTTGCAGATTTACCCATTAGATGACAAAAAAAAGACATGTTTTCAATTTAAACATATAGGGGGCACGTCTTCAACAGAGCTGTCTTTTGTCGCTTTAGGAACGCCTCTTTTATGCTGGCGAAGCGTGATTATGATAAATTATATTCGTCATAAGGCACTAGTTTTAGATTTATTGTATGCTGGAACACAACATTTTGTCTTTGACAAATGTAACTGATTATCGCCTCTCTCTGCCAGTTTATAAAAAGACGTTCACATCGAAAGAACTACGATCCTAACAAATGACTTACATAAATAGCTTTCTAACCACTACTGTGTTTGTTGTATCTCGTGCGTTCTAATATTGAGCGGCATGCGTCGTCGTCAGTGAGTATAGCACAGAAACAACGTGGTTAAAATATATAGCATTCCTCTTCATGTGAGGACCCTAAAGACTTGAATGAAAATAAAATTATAATACACAATACGTCTAACACTATTGTATTATGACAAGTATAATTAATTAACGCTTGACGTTCTTACAGATCAGAGACGAGTTTGTATTATATTCACTTTGAAACGAGGTACAATTTTAAAGTCTATCCACCACAATATATAAAATAAGTTTGGCGGGTATGTTTTATTTATAATTCCTACAACAACTTAATTTACACCGTGATGTAACGTACTTAACCTGATAACATCGCATCTTCCCTCCCTGTGGAAACGCGATAAGTTTACGGATTTTGAAAGCTAAAAATCGAGGTTCGATTACCTCGGTGGTCACATAGATAACCCAATGTGGCTTTGTTTCGACGATTCTGTCTTTAAACGGCGACGGACGACAGACACTTTAATAGAAACTGTTTTTGTCGTTTACCTCAAACATTCAGTTTATCTATTCCACTTTTATTCCCCAAAGATGGTACTCACGGGACGAAAAGGGAAGTCTAGAGTTTTGAAAAACAACAGCTGGACATATAAGGTACAAACTCAGCTGCTGTCTCAGCGTATTCCAACGGCTAACTCAGTAACTTTTGTAAAACATGGATAAGCAATGTCGTTGTATGTCCAGAACCAACTTCATTACCTAGAACCATGGTTATGTTTTTTTCCCAGCTATTTTCATCGCGTGTCATTAGTTACCACTTACTTAAGTTGTTGATAACTGGGAGTCGTAAGCTGTTTTTTATATCGTTGTATGTTTTCGTTGTTGTTGTTTTTGTATTTCCCCAAAGCACTCGTACTGATGACAGAACTTCATGATAATGAAACCAAATATTTCTGTTTAAAAAAAACAACAGAATTTCACAAACTCGACCTTTAACGTAGATATGTTATTATAATAAACGCATATTTGTTATTTTCATTATTTCGTCTAAAACACTAAACCAAAGGTATAACAAATATCATTTCACATTCCTAATAAAAAAATAATCTACTTTGGTGTCTTCCCTAAACACACGAACGCGTACGCTGTCAATGGAAAAACAAATGAAAACGAAACGTTTCTCGTTTCCTCCAAACTATCAACTGCATTCGCACGCAAACACGAATCTCTCGTGGTCCGTGAAACGACCACTTTACCCCGACTTCCTTTTACTGGAAAAGTGAGGTTGTACCCGTTCTACGGTCATTAGAAAGTAAGTCTGTATGGAGCCTTGAAGTTCAAATATTGACTTTCAAAGCAAACTTAGCTCCATTACTTAACACCAAGGCATTGTTTTCAAAGAAGACTTAGTTCCATTACTTAACACCAAGGCATTGTTTTGAAAGTAGACTTAATTCCATTACTTAACACCAAGGCATTGTTTTGAAAGTAGACTTAGCTCCATTACTTAACACCAAGGCATTGTTTTGAAAGTAGACTTAGTTCCATTACTAAACACCAAGGTATTGTTTTGAAAGTAGACTTAGCTCCATTACTTAACACCAAGGCATTGTTTTGAAAGTAGACTTAGTTCCATTACTTAACAACAAGGCATTGTTTTGAAAGTAGACCTAGCTCCATTACTTAACACCAAGGCATTGTTTTGAAAGTAGACTTAGCTCCATTACTTAACACCAAAGCATTGTTTTGAAAGTAGACTTAGTTCCATTACTTAACACCAAGGCATTGTTTTGAAAGTAGACTTAGTTCCATTACTTAACTACAAGGCATTGTTTTGAAAGTAGACTTAGCTCCATTACTTAACACCAAGGCATTGTTTTGAAAGTAGACTTAGTTCCATTACTTAACAACAAGGCATTGTTTTGAAAGTAGACTTAGTTCCATTACTTAACACCAAGGCATTGTTTTGAAAGTAGACTTAGTTCCATTACTTAACACCAAGGCATTGTTTTGAAAGTAGACTTAGCTCCATTACTTAACATCAAGGCATTGTTTTGAAAGTAGACTTAGTTCCATTACTTAACACCAAGGCATTGTTTTGAAAGTAGACTTAGCTCCATTACTTAACAACAAGGCATTGTTTTGAAAGTAGACTTAGTTCCATTACTTAACACCAAGGCATTGTTTTGAAAGTAGACTTAGTTCCATTACTTAACACCAAGGCATTGTTTTGAAAGTAGACTTAGTTCCATTACTTAACACCAAGGCATTGTTTTGAAAGTAGACTGAGTTCCATTACTTAACAACAAGGCATTGTTTTGAAAGTAGACCTAGCTCCATTACTAAACACCAAGGTATTGTTTTGAAAGTAGACTTAGCTCCATTACTTAACACCAAGGCATTGTTTTGAAAGTAGACTTAGTTCCATTACTTAACACCAAGGCATTGTTTTGAAAGTAGACTTAGTTCCATTACTTAACACCAAAGCATTGTTTTGAAAGTAGACTTAGTTCCATTACTTAACACCAAGGCATTGTTTTGAAAGTAGACTTAGTTCCATTACTTAACAACAAGGCATTGTTTTAAAAGTAGACTTAGCTCCATTACTTAACACCAAGGCATTGTTTTGAAAGTAGACTTAGTTCCATTACTTAACTACAAGGCATTGTTTTGAAAGTAGACTTAGCTCCATTACTTAACACCAAGGCATTGTTTTGAAAGTAGACTTAGTTCCATTACTTAACAACAAGGCATTGTTTTGAAAGTAGACTTAGTTCCATTACTTAACACCAAGGCATTGTTTTGAAAGTAGACTTAGTTCCATTACTTAACACCAAGGCATTGTTTTGAAAGTAGACTTAGCTCCATTACTTAACATCAAGGCATTGTTTTGAAAGTAGACTTAGTTCCATTACTTAACACCAAGGCATTGTTTTGAAAGTAGACTTAGCTCCATTACTTAACAACAAGGCATTGTTTTGAAAGTAGACTTAGTTCCATTACTTAACACCAAGGCATTGTTTTGAAAGTAGACTTAGTTCCATTACTTAACACCAAGGCATTGTTTTGAAAGTAGACTTAGTTCCATTACTTAACACCAAGGCATTGTTTTGAAAGTAGACTGAGTTCCATTACTTAACAACAAGGCATTGTTTTGAAAGTAGACTTAGCTCCATTACTTAACACCAAAGCATTGTTTTGAAAGTAGACTTAGTTCCATTACTTAACACCAAGGCATTGTTTTGAAAGTAGACTTAGTTCCATTACTTAACAACAAGGCATTGTTTTAAAAGTAGACTTAGTTCCATTACTTAACACCAAGGCATTGTTTTGAAAGTAGACTTAGCTCCATTACTTAACACCAAGGCATTGACTTGTTCCTTATATCAGAGATATCTTCCGTACGAAGCTTTCGAATATGTAAATATATGTTCACAGAAATAAACAGAAAATATTGGTACAAGCGTGATCTACGTTCAGATAAACAGAAAACATGAGCAAGACAGATATACTTTTATCAGTTAAACAGAAAATATCGGTAAAAGTGAAATATACGTTTAGATAAACAGAAAACATGGGCACAGCTGTGATATACGTTCAGATAAACAGAAAACATAGGCACAGCTGTGATATACGTTCAGATAAATAGAAAACATAGGCATAGCTGTGATATACGTTCAGATAAACAGAAATCATAGGCACAGCTGTGATATACGTTCAGATAAACAGAAAACATAGGCACAGCTGTGATATACGTTCAGATAAACAGAAAACATAGGCACAGCTGTGATATACGTTCAGATAAACAGAAAACATAGGCATAGCTGTGATATACGTTCAGATAAACAGAAATCATAGGCACAGCTGTGATATACGTTCAGATAAACAGAAAACATAGGCATAGTTGTGATATACGTTTAAGTAAACAGAAAACATTGGCACAAGTGTAATATGCGTTTAGGTAAACACAAAACATTGGCACAAGTGTAATATGCGTTTAAGTAAACACAAAACATTGGCACAAGTGTAATATGCCTTTAGTTAAACAGAAAACATTGGCACAACTGTAATATGCGTTTAGGTAAACAGAAAACATTGGCACGAGTTTGATATACGTTCCAATGAACAGAAAACATTGGCACAAGTGTGCTTGATATTCAAGTAAATTAGCAGAAGACGATGACGTAAGTTTTGTTTTGTTTAAAGAAAATAAACAAACAATAACAATAGAAGAGAGATTGTAATCATTTAGTTTCTAAAATAGCGACTTTAATATCCGCAGGTTAGAAATATCTTTTTATAAATAAGGTATTTGTGTTTACTTGTTAATCAGCTATATAAACATAATAGTGCTATCTGCTGTGTGTCCATGTAACTACTTATCTATATAAATGTAACAGTGCTGTCTGTTGTATGTCCATATAACTACTTATCTATATAAATGTAACAGTGCTGTCTGTTGTATGTCCATGTAACTACTTTACTATATAAATATAACTGTACTGTCTGTTGTATGTCCATGTAACTACTTATCTATATAAATATAACAGTGCTGTCTGTTGTATGTCCGTGTAACTACTTATCTATATGAATATAATAGTGCTGTCAGTTGTATGGCCGTATAACTACTTATCTATATAAATATAATAATACTGTCTGTTGTATGTCCATATAACTACTTATCTATATAAATATGACAGTACTGTCTGTTGTATGTCCATGTGACTACTTATCTATATAAATATAATAGTGCTGTATGTTGTATGTCCATGTAACTACTTATCTATATAAATATAATAGTGCTGTCTGTTGTATGTCCCTGTAACTACTTATCTATATAAATATAATAGTACTGTCTGTTGTGTGTCCATGTAACTAGTTATCTATATAAATATAATAGTGCTGTCTGTTGTATGTCCAAGTAACTACTTATCTATATAAATATAATAGTACTGTCTGTTGTATGTCCATGTTACTACTTAACTATATAAATATAATAGTGCTGTCTGTTGTGTGTTCATGTAACTAGTTATCTATATAAATGTAACAGTGCTGTCTGTTGTATGTCCATGTAACTACTTTTCTATATAAATATAACTGTACTGTCTGTTGTGTGTCCATGTAACTACTTATCTATATAAATATAATAGTACTGTCTGTTGTATGTCCGTGTAACTACTTATCTATATGAATATAATAGTGCTGTCTGTTGTATGTCCATGTAACTACTTATCTATATAAATATAATAGTGCTGTCTGTTGTATGTCCATGTAACTGCTTATTTATATAAATTTAATAGTGCTCTCTGTTGTATGTCCATGTAACTACTTATCTATATAAATGTAACCGTGCTGTCTGTTGTGTGTCCATGTAACTACTTATCTATATAAATATAATAGTACTGTCTGTTGTATGTCCATGTAACTACTTATCTATATAAATATAATAGTACTGTCTGTTGTATGTCCATGTAACTACTTATCTATATAAATATAATAATACTGTCTGTTGTATGTCCATGTAACTACTTATCTATATAAATATAATAGTACTGTCTGTTGTGTGTCCATGTAACTACTTATCTATATAAATATAATAGTGCTGTCTGTTGTATGTCCGTGTAACTACTTATTTATATAAATATAATAGTGCTGTATGTTGTATGTCCATGTAACTACTTATCTATATAAATATAATAGTACTGTCTGTTGTGTGTCCATGTAACTAGTTATCTATATAAATATAATAGTGCTGTCTGTTGTATGTTTAAGTAACTACTTAACTATATAAATATAATAGTACTGTCTGTTGTGTGTTCATGTAACTAGTTATCTATATAAATGTAACAGTGCTGTCTGTTGTGTGTCCATGTAACTACTTATCTATATAAATGTAATAGTGCTGTCTGTTGTGTGTTCATGTAACTACTTATCTATATAAATATAATAGAGAGTGAGATTTTTGTGAACTTGACACAACGCCGTTTCGTATTTATTTGTTGTGAACAACATTTGTGTGTTTTGTATGTGATTGAAGTAAAACTTAAGAATATCTCTCTAACTAATGATACAGACCAAGCTGCTACTGGGGGTTAACTAGAGAACTAGTTAATACAGTGCATTAATTACAGAAGCAGTTGCTACAGTTAGTTATATATGGAACCAGCTGTTACAGTGGATTAAATACAGAGACAGTTGCTACAGTTAAATATGGAACAAGCTGTTACAGTGGATTAAATGCAGAAACAGTTGCTACAGTTAAATATGGAACAAGCTGTTACAGCGGATTAAATACAGAAACAGTTGCTATAGTTAAATATGGAACAAGCTGTTACAGTGGATTAAATACAGAAACAGTTGCTACAGTTAAATATGGAACAAGCTGTTACAGCGGATTAAATACAGAAACAGTTGCTACAGTTAAATATGGAACAAACTGTTACAGTGGATTAAATACAGACACAATTGCTACAATTGGTTAAATATGGTACAAGCTGTTACAGTGGATTAAATACAGAAACATTTATAGTTAAATATGGAACAAACTGTTACAGTGGATTAAATACAGAAGCAGTTGCTACAGTTAAATATGGAACAAGCTGTTACAGTGGATTAAATACAGACACAATTGCTACAATTGGTTAAATATGGAACAAGCTGTTACAGTGGATTAAATACAGAAACAGTTGCTACAGTTAAATATAGAACAAGCTGTTACAGTGCATTAAATACAGACACAATTGCTACAATTGGTTAAATATGGAACAAGCTGTTACAGTGGAGTAAATACAGAAACAGTTGCTACAGTTAAATATGGAACAAGCTGTTACAGTGCATTAAATACAGACACAATTTCTACAATTGGTTAAATATGGAACAAGGTGTTACAGTGGAGTAAATACAGAAACAGTTGCTACAGTTAAATATGGAACAAGCTGTTACAGTGGAGTAAATACAGAAACAGTTGCTACAGTTAAATATGGAACAAGCTGTTACAGTGGATTAAGTACAGAAACAGTTGCTACAGTTAAATATGGAACAAGCTGTTACAGTGGATTAAATACAGAAACAGTTGCTACAGTTAAATAAGGAACAAGCTGTTACAGTGGATTAAATACAGAAACAGTTGCTACAGTTAAATATGGAACCACCTGTTACAGTGGATTAAATACAGAAACAGTTGCTACAGTTGAATATGGAACCAGCTGTTACAGTGGATTAAATACCGAAACAGTTCCTACAATTGGTTAACTATGGAACAAGCTGTTACAGTGGATTAAATAGAGTACCAGTTTGTTACAGTGTGTTAAATATGGACCCAGTTGCTAAAAGGGTTTAAAAAAAGAGTACTTCTTTCGCCTGGCGTTTCGGTCATACGTATGATCACCATTAAATTACATTTGACTGAACGCATGTAAATCAGATTTCGAATTAAATAATTATAAGTAATAAAGCAAAATTAATGAACGAATTTGGGTTTCAGCACTAAACAGGTTGGTTGTTGGGTTAAAGAGATATATGGACATACATACATAAAGTGAAACCAGAGAACTTACAGTGTAATAATGTTAACATTAGGTTTTTATCACCAATATGAGTGTGTCTTTTACTTCTTTGTTTAATACCAAAAGTCAATTAAAAACTGGTTTTGTTTGTTCGTTTGTGAATTTTGTGCCAAGCTACGTGAGGGCTATCTTCGCTCGCCGTCTCTAATTTAGCAGTGTAAGATTAGAGTGGAGGCAACTAGTCATCTCCACCCACCACCAACTCTTGGGCTACTCTTTTACCAACGGATAGTGGGATTGACCGTTACATTATAACGCCCTCACGGCTGAAAGGTCGAGCATGTTTGGTGTAAGGGAGGCTCGAGCCCGTGACCTTAAGATTACGAGTCGAGTGCCTTAACCACCTGACCCTTAAAATCTACTTGTCATATATAGGAAAACAAGCACTCGAATTGGTGTTACCGTACTGTCCAACTTAATTAACTTTTAACGAAACTGGTTCGAAATGATTACAATTTTAATTAAACAGATAAAATTAATGCCAGATATCAACACCTTTTAACTTTCCTCTAAATTCCTTATACTGAAATTCATTGTACATTCTCTTTGTCAAAACATTCCAAAAATAACACAATTCTTAGGTATAATGATACGTAGCCAAAATAAAACAAGTAGTTTTAAATACCTTCTTTTATCAACCTTTGTCTGCTTATTTTACATTTATATATCATAATAAGTGAATTATAGTTCCTCAGAAAGTGCTCCCGATGACACAGTAGTATGTCTGTCGACTTACAGCGCTAGAAACCGGATTCAGATACGTGGGCAGAGCACAGATAACTCATTTTGTTGCTTTGTGCTTAATTTGAAGACAAATAAACCAAATCTTAAGGAATACGAATACACTTTTTAACGAGATTATTTCGTGTTTGTTGTGTTCGGTTTGTCCTTTGTGAATTTAACTGGTTGAAAAGTATATGGGAGAGAAAAGCACAGGAAACTTTGATAGTTGTGAAAAAGGCATAACGTGAAAATATACTCCGAACAATCGGATTACAGGAATTACTATCATCAGAAAAAAAAGGTTATATTAAAAAAGATCGCCTGCGTTATCTCTCTTACAAACACTGAGTACAGCAACTGTACGAATGAAAGCAAAGCACAGATGTTAAGTGGTATTAGCTTATTATGATACGTGTTTGTAAGAATTATACATAATGCTTTGAAAGACGAATAATTGTGGTTAATGCAGACGAGAGGAGATTTGGCGTGATGGTATTTCTAAGCAAAGCGTAGGTTTGTAAGAAACGCTTATTATTCGAGAAACTCTTGTAAATAAGTTAAATTATTAACGACATAAAAGTGGAAGATGAAGTCACCGATGTTTGAAACACCAAATAAAGATTTATTTAATATTAAATTATGTAAATATTTTAATAAATTCTATCAGACGATATGAGAGTTGATTATTTATTTCAAGTTTTTAATTACCAAGACGCTAGATACAGAGTTAATTATGGAAACGTCGTCGTCTGCTCCAGGATAAAATATGGACACAAGTAATATAAGTGTCACTGTACTTACTGTATAAAGGTTACCACAACTCTGTAATTGATAATTTCCTTAAGAAATAATAAACAAACAGCACCAAACTACGAAAGTATTACAAATGAAAGTTGATTTAACCTTTATAGGAATATTTAACCCAAACTTTTCATTATATTTTTTTTCAGGCTTAATTAGAAGAATGGACATAACCTTGATGAATCACCTTAAGTTCAACCTGGAATATATTCACTGAATTAAAGATTCGTGGTCTACATCCCTTTCTCAAAAGGTTTCTGTTCACACCTCGGTATGTATTATAACAATAAAACTAAAAGGTTTTCAAACATTAAGTGATGACCTACTGTATCACAACAATAGTATTAACAGGTTGTGAAACATTAAAAGTGACGACCTACTGTATCACAACAACAGTAATAACAGGTTGTGAAGCATTAAAAGTGACGACCTACTGTATCCAACAATGGTATTAACAGGTTGTGAAACATTAAAAGTGACGACCTACTGTATCACAACAATAATATTAACAGATTGTGAAACATTAAAAGTGACGACCTACTGTATCCCAACAATAGTATTAACAGGTTGTGAAACATTAAAAGTGACGACCTACTGTATCTCAACAATGGTATTAACAGGTTGTGAAGCATTAAAGTGATGACCTACTGTATCACAACAATGGTATTAACAGGTTGTGAAACATTAAAAGTGACGACCTACTGTATCACAACAATAGTATTAACAGGTTGTGAAACATTAAAAGTGACGACCTACTGTATCACAACAATAGTATTAACAGGTTGTGAAGCATTAAAGTGATGACCTACTGTATCTCAACAATAGTATTAACAGGTTGTGAAACATTAAAAGTGATGACCTACTGTATCACAACAATAGTATTAACAGGTTGGGAAACATTAAAAGTGACGACATACTGTATCACAACAATAGTATTAACAGGTTGGGAAACATTAAAAGTGACGACATACTGTATCACAACAATAGTATTAACAGGTTGTGAAACATTAAAAGTGACGACCTACTGTATCTCAACAATAGTATTAACAGGTTGTGAAGCATTAAAGTGATGACCTACTGTATCACAACAATGGTATTAACAGGTTGGGAAACATTAAAAGTGATGACCTACTGTATCACAACAATAGTATTAACAGGTTGGGAAACATTAAAAGTGACGACATACTGTATCACAACAATAGTATTAACAGGTTGTGAAACATTAAAAGTGACGACATACTGTATCACAACAATAGTATTAACAGGTTGTGAAACATTAAAAGTGACGACATACTGTATCTCAACAATAGTATTAACAGGTTCTGAAACATTAAAAGTGATGACCTACTGTATCACAACAGTTTAGATATTAATTTTTTTATATGTTAAGGAAAGTCATATCTACAGTTGTAAGGAATTTCAATATCCATTACGGTAATTCACATGACAACTTTCACAAAACTTCATAATGATGGAAAAAATACTAAAGCTTCTTAAGGTCCATGTAACAGTAACTGTTGTTTACTAGTGTTAAAGATATATGATTTCCGTTTTAGGTCAGCAAATTTGAGTCTACAACGTCAGTGTACATAAGTCAGCTAATATATATATATATATATATATATATAAAGTCCTGTTGGAATCTATATAACACAATATGATTTGAGCCTCGTCTTAGGTGTACGTAACACATAATTATGTTAATTCCAGTCAGATATTTATGTAACGCAGGCAAAGCTATGTCTATCGCTGTGAAGACGAAGAGATGACTCAAGACGTTGTGGACAGAAGTAATACAGGATTTAGAGGTTTAAGGACAACAGTAAGGGATGACACAGAGCTTTATGGACAGAAGTAAGGGATGACACAGAGCTTTATGGACAGAAGTAAGGGATGACACAGAGCTTTATGGACAGAAGTAAAGGATGACACAGAGCTTTATGGACAGAAGTAAGGAATGACAGAGCTTTATGGACAGAAGTAAAGGATGACACAGCTTTATGGACTGAAGTAAGGGTGACACAAATCTTTATGGACAGACGTAAGGGATGACACAAAGCTTTAAGGACAGAAGTAAAAAATGACACAGAGCTTTATGGACAGAAGTTAGGGATGACACATAGCTTTACGGACAGAAGTAAGGGATAACACAAAGCGTTATGGACAGAAGTAAGGGATGACACAAAGCGTTATGGACAGAAGTAAGGGATGAAACATAGTTTTACGGACAGAAGTAAGGGATGACACAAAGCGTTATGGACAGAAGTAAGGGATGACACAAAGCTTTATGGACAGAAATAAGGGATGACACAAAGCTTTATGGACAGAAATAAGGGATGACACAGAGCTTTATGGACTGAAGTAAGGGATGACACAAAGCTTTATAGACAGAAGTAAAGGAGACACAAAGCGTTATGGACAGAAGTAAGGGATGACACAGAGCTTTTCGGACAGAAGTACGGGATGACACAGAACTTTATGGACAGAAGTAAGGGATGACACAAAGTTTTATGGACAGAAGTAAAGGATGACACAAAGCTTTATGGACAGAAGTAAGGGATGACACAGAGCTTTATGGACAGAAATAAGATATGACACAGAGCTTTCTAGGTGAAGTAAGAGATAATATAAAGGTTTATAAACAGAAGTAAGAGAGGATTCAGAGTTATATATAACAAAAGTAAGAGAGAATTCAGAGTTATATATAACAGAAGTAAGAGAGGATTCAGATTTATATATAACAGTAGTATAATATATAAATATATATAGTTGTATATAACAAAAGTAAGAGAGGATTCAGTTATATGTAACAAAAGTAAGAGAGAATTCAGAGTTATGTATAACAGTAGTAAAATATAACTCAGAGTCATATGAGCTATGTGACAAGGTGCTTTGTGGGCAACAGTAAGAAATAACACAGAGTCATACGAACAACAGTAAGACACGACAGAGAGTTGTATGAACAGCAGTAAGAGACGACAGAGAGGATCGTATATCTGACTTACCCTAGCATTTTATGAGGTTAGGAAGGTTACTACAGGTTAAGAATATATATTTTACTTCAGTACTTCAATAAACGCCAGCTGGTGATTGTTTTTGAACCTTATAAATAATACACCTTATTGGTGAGCTTTGGAAACAAAGATAGTTTCTTAAAACGTATGATATATTTCTGTAACAGTTCATATTCGACTTCTAGAGTTGAAACGTGCAGAAACATTGTAAGTTTATTTGGATTATGGTAGTTTATTTATCTGAGTTGTAACCCATTCTTTTCTATACTTTATTAGAATATTAAACTTTGTAAAATGCACGTATTGCTGTTTTATAAAGATAAGAATGTTCAGTTTACGCTATTTGAGAGATTGAAATGCTGTATAATACTCAAATAGTTCAGTGGTTAGTTTAAGATGTTATAACGATAAAAATTGGGCTTACCACTATATGATTTTGCTCTTATCAATGAAAGGAGCGAAACTTTTTATGTAGATATGAATGTACTTCACTCCACGTGCTATATATATATCTTGTCAGCTTGCAAGGTAATTTTGGTTCGGTGTATTTTTACCTTTCAAACAACTTAACGATATACGTATTTTTTTATGAAATTAATCTTCAATAAGAACAGAAACGTTTGTTGTTCTTTTTTCAAAATCAGTTCCTTGGATTTTTATTTTCACCACCTATTGTCTCTTTAGCGATAAATTAGTTTATACTTTAAAAGGATTTTAGATAAGAGAAAAACAAACCCACAAGTTTCTCTTCTATTGTTTATATGAGCTCCAGTTTAGATACAATACAAATATTCTATTGTTTATGTATGCTCCAGTCTGGATACAATACAAATATTCTATTGTTTATGTATGCTCCAGTCTGGATATAATACAAATATTCTATTGTTTATGTATGCTCCAGTCTGGATATAATACAAATATTCTATTGTTTATATGTGCTCCAGTTTAGATACAATACAAATATTCTATTGGTTATGTATGCTCCAGTCTGGATACAATACAAATATTCTATTGTTTATGTATGCTCCAGTCTGGATATAATACAAATATTCTATTGTTTATGTATGCTACAGTCTGGATACAATACAACTCTTCTATTGTTTATATGTGCTCCAGTCTGGATATAATACAAATATTCTATTGTTTATGTATGCTCCAGTCTGGATATAATACAAATATTCTATTGTTTATGTATGCTCCAGTCTGGATACAATACAAATATTCTATTGTTTATGTATGCTCCAGTCTGGATACAATACAACTCTTCTATTGTTTATATGTGCTCCAGTCTGGATATAATACAAATATTCTATTGTTTATGTATGCTCCAGTCTGGATATAATACAACTCTTCTATTGTTTATGTATGCTCCAGTCTGGATATAATACAAATATTCTATTGTTTATGTATGCTCCAGTCTGGATATAATACAAATATTCTATTGTTTATGTATGCTCCAGTCTGGATATAATACAGCTCTTCTATTGTTTATATGTGCTCCAGTCTGGATACAATACATCTCTTCCATTGTTTATATGTGCTCCAGTCTGGATACAATACATCTCTTCCATTGTTTATATGTGCTCCAGTCTGGATATAATACAACTCTTCTATTGTTTATGTATGCTCCAGTCTGGATATAATACAAATATTCTATTGTTTATGTATGCTCCAGTCTGGATACAATACAACTCTTCTATTGTTTATATGTGCTCCAGTCTGGATATAATACAAATATTCTATTGTTTATGTATGCTCCAGTCTAAATACAATACAAATATTCTATTGTTTATGTATGCTCCAGTCTGGATACAATACAACTCTTCTATTGTTTATATGTGCTCCAGTTTAGATACAATACAAATATTCTATTATTTATATGTGCTCCAGTCTGGATATAATACAAATATTCTATTGTTTATGTATGCTCCAGTCTGGATATAATACAGCTCTTCTATTGTTTATATGTGCTCCAGTCTGGATACAATACATCTCTTCCATTGTTTATATGTGCTCCAGTCTGGATATAATACAACTCTTCTATTGTTTATGTATGCTCCAGTCTGGATATAATACAAATATTCTATTGTTTATGTATGCTACAGTCTGGATACAATACAACTCTTCTATTGTTTATATGTGCTCCAGTCTGGATATAATACAAATATTCTATTGTTTATGTATGCTCCAGTCTGGATATAATACAAATATTCTATTGTTTATGTATGCTCCAGTCTGGATACAATACAAATATTCTATTGTTTATGTATGCTCCAGTCTGGATACAATACAACTCTTCTATTGTTTATATGTGCTCCAGTCTGGATATAATACAAATATTCTATTGTTTATGTATGCTCCAGTCTGGATATAATACAACTCTTCTATTGTTTATGTATGCTCCAGTCTGGATATAATATAAATATTCTATTGTTTATGTATGCTCCAGTCTGGATACAATACAACTCTTCTATTGTTTATATGTGCTCCAGTCTGGATATAATACAAATATTCTATTGTTTATGTATGCTCCAGTCTAAATACAATACAAATATTCTATTGTTTATGTATGCTCCAGTCTGGATACAATACAACTCTTCTATTGTTTATATGTGCTCCAGTTTAGATACAATACAAATATTCTATTATTTATATGTGCTCCAGTCTGTATATAATACAAATATTCTATTGTTTATGTATGCTCCAGTCTGGATATAATACAACTCTTCTATTGTTTATATGTGCTCCAGTCTGGATACAATACATCTCTTCCATTGTTTATATGTGCTCCAGTCTGGATACAATACATCTCTTCCATTGTTTATATGTGCTCCAGTCTGGATACAATACATCTCTTCCATTGTTTATATGTGCTCCAGTCTGGATACAATACATCTCTTCTATTGTTTATATGTGCTCCAGTCTGGATACAATACAACTCTTCCATTGTTTATATGTGCTCCAGTCTGGATACAATACATCTCTTCCATTGTTTATATGTGCTCCAGTCTGGATACAATACATCTCTTCCATTGTTTGTATGTGCTCCAGTCTGGATACAATACAACTCTTCTATTGTTTATATGTGCTCCAGTCTGGATACAATACATCTCTTCCATTGTTTTTATGTGCTCCAGTCTGGATACAATACATTTCTTCCATTGTTTATATGTGCTCCATTCTGGATACGATACAAACTTCATACAATCCTGATCTATATTAAGGTCTGACTAACTCTGGAAAACTTTATTTCAAATGCTTTTGTTAACCACTTTTGGATTAACGAAATCAATCCACTATCTGCTCATTTCACTGCAGTTCAATGATGAAGAAAACTATCCCTCATATTAGGTTATCTTAAATGGACAGCTCAAAAATGCCCATGGCTTAGGCGTAGCAATTCCTAATTTAAAACTACTGACCAAAGAAAGAAAATCCACCAGCTTACTCAGCTACTCTTAATAGAGAAGCAGATTTGATTGTTTATAGCTATATTTCTCGAAGAGCTGACGGTTCAAAGGGTATTTACTAGCATATTGTGCATTAAACTTTGGACCGTGCTATCCGCAGCCCGATACATTAAACACTAAATCTTTCTCAACCATCTCTGTATATATTCACACACACACACATGTATATCCCAATCGCGTTATTTATGTAATATTGTTATTTGAGAGACAATGTTTAGAGTCCTATACTTTACAGATTAAGTGAATCATTATATGTCCCAAAAACTGCACTTTTCGCTTATTCCTGATTCCAAACCAAAACAGCTAAGAATGGAGTTCATTAAACTCGACAATAAATATAAAAAACAAGACGTCTTTCCGAGTTAACTGTCGTCTTTGTTTTTATTATTTACGACGTTTCTTGTTCAAACAGTATTTTAATAAAGTATTATTATCGAGATATTCTTGGCTTGTCTGGACAGGAACCTACTCTTCAGTTTTACTGAATATATGTTTACATTTTAACGTGATCTTCAGTACACCTGAGTAAAATAAACAAGAGCGCCATCTATGAAGATTTTTTGTGTGTTAAATTCAGATATGGTTCCCTAGACTAGCGCTATTATTTATACAGTATAATTCACTTCTCTTACATTTCAGATATCCATCTAAGTGCCTTAAAGTCGTTTGGGACTGCCTGGGTGTGCCCACCATGACACTTTGTACATATATTTGTATTTGAGGTAGCTCCCTCGCGACTGTGATACGACAGATTTATTACGTCAGAAGAATGTTTATCCAAGATAGGAATTATTTGAAGCTTATCCCGCCTGTATTTCTTCTTTCTACAGATAAAATGTTTATTTCTAGAGACCGTATACTATTTTCTTAAAGGGCTAATATCTGTTACGCTAATAATTGAGTTCTAATAAAATGGAAGAAATTACATACATTTGTCCCATGGTGAAATAACCATTCGCTTTTGTACAGTTTATTATATTTACACAGACGCTTCGTGCAACAAGTAAATTGGTAAGGTAAGCCTTAACTATATTGGACACGTCTGGCGAGCAATCAAACATCCTCATTTTGGAATGAACAGGAAATTATAAAAAGAAAAACTGTTATCGTCTTGTTTATTGGTGAGAACAGGAGGAACCCACCGATGCTAAGTAAGATTCTTTGACAGAACTGCTGTTATACAAGCTTCACTGGCAAACGAGTTCGACGAATTATTCCTTGTTATTTGTGATAAGTAATTCATAGATAGTGAAATAGACACTCTGAGTCAAAACATCTGGTCTTCCAAAAGGAGTTGAGATGCACGTGTCCTTTATTATTGGCTTTACTTTTTTTTTGTTTATTACTCCTTTTATTATGATGAGGCGAACTTCAAATAAGAAATAACGTTCCGGAAGATCTGGAGAATAATTCCATTTCGTTGTGTCCATAAGTCAGTTGTGACTGGGTACTTATAACAATTTCCAACTATAAATATATCATTAGTTGTGTGACTCAGTTGTGACTGGGTACTTATAACAATTTCCAACTATAAATATATCATTAGTTGTGTGAGTCAATTGTGACTGGGTACTTATGACAATTTCAAACTATAAAGATATCATTAGTTGTGTGAGTCAGTTGTGACTGGGTACTTATGACAATTTCAAACTATAAAGATATCATTAGTTGTGTGAGTCAGTTGTGACTGGGTACTTATGACAATTTCCAACTATAAATATATCATTAGTTGTATAAGTCAGTTGTGACTGGCTACTTGTGACAATTTCCAACTATGATGATATCATTAGTTGTGTAAGTGAGTTGTGACTGGGTACTTGTGACAATTTCCAACTATGAAGATATCATTAGTTGTGTGAGTCAGTTGTGACTGGGTACTTGTGACAATTTCCAACTATAAATATATCATTATTTGTTTTCTTATTTCTCTGTTGATGAAATAAACATAAAAACGCTTGAGTTTTTAGTACAAACAAAATATATAATAAATTCAGATCTCACGTTACGATCTAACAGCTGTTACTTGTAGATCACATTGTCGTTTCAGTGGAAGTGCTGCTTCACAGTTTGTTCAATATTCCACATAAGTATGAGAAAGAACGGACTATTTTGTTTATTTAAAAATGTTACTTATCAACTCAAGATCTGATTTGACAGCGATTAACTGTAGATAAGTTGAAATTATGAAAATGTTCGTTAATCATTGATTTTGTTCAATTTTGTGTAACTTCACAGGCCTGGTTTTGTTACTTCACTTAATATTTTGCTCAATATTGTGTAACTTCACAGGCCTGGTTTTGTTACTCAACTCAATATTTTGTTCAATACTGTGTAACTTCACAAGCCTGGTTTTGTTACTTCACTTAATATTTTGCTCAATATTGTGTAACTTCACAGGCCTGGTTTTGTTACTTCACTTAATATTTTGTTCAATATTGTGTAACTTCACAGGCCTGGTTTTGTTACTCAACTTAATATTTTGTTCAATATTGTGTAACTTCACAAGCCTGGTTTTGTTACTTCACTTAATATTTTGCTCAATATTGTGTAACTTCACAGGCCTGGTTTTGTTACTTCACTTAATATTTTGTTCAATATTGTGTAACTTCACAAGCCTGGTTTTGTTACTTCACTTAATATTTTGCTCAATATTGTGTAACTTCACATGCCTGGTTTTGTTACTTCACTTAATATTTTGTTCAATATTGTGTAACTTCACAGGCCTGGTTTTCTTACTTCACTTAATATTTTGTTCAATATTGTGTAATTTCACAGGCCTGGTTTTGTTACTTCACTTAATATTTTGTTCAATATCGTGTAACTTCACAAGCCTGGTTTTGTTACTTCACTTAATATTTTGTTCAATATTGTGTAACTTCACAGGCCTGGTTTTGTTACTTCACTTAATATTTTGTTCAATATTGTGTAACTTCACAGGCCTGGTTTTGTTACTTCACTTAATATTTTGTTCAATATTGTGTAACTTCACAGGCCTGGTTTTGTTACTTCACTTAATATTTTGCTCAATATTGTGTAACTTCACAGGCCTGGTTTTGTTACTTCACTTAATATTTTGTTCAATATTGTGTAACTTCACAGGCCTGGTTTTGTTACTTCACTTAATATTTTGTTCAATATTGTGTAACTTCACAGGCCTGGTTTTGTTACTTCACTTAATATTTTGTTCAATATTGTGTAACTTCACAGGCCTGGTTTTGTTACTTCACTTAATTTTTTTTCGTCTTTTCCTTCCTTGTTACTTAAACTTCATGCACAAAACTGTATAAGACATAAAAAATAAGCTGAAGTGACCATAATTTTAACATAAACTTTCTATGTTATAACCACAGTTTATCGTCAGAGCCAGCTGTTTGAAAGGTATGGTAGCTCGAGCCTGGGAAGATTTTATTGTCCTGAATGTTATGTTAGGACGACGCTTCAGAATACTGTCACGTTTTCTCTTTAAGATGTCCGATAGTAAAATCGTTACAGCTTTAAAGCTGACATAAAAATTTACAACGTGAAAAGAACGATGTTGAGCGGTGTGGTCAATTAATTCACTCTGATTTTCCTTTGTTGTTTTTCTGTCAATTGTAGGTCGAGGTAGATCAGATGTTAGACAGTGACGTAGTGAGGATAATACTTGACCCTTCATTTATTAATATCTAAGAAAACGAAAATCGAAGAGACAACAATGTTATATCCAATTATTTTAGTCTACCCCCCCCCCTCCAGTGGCATAGCAGCACGTCTGGGGACTTACAACGCTCGAAACCAGGTTTCGATACCCGTGGTGAGCAGAGCACAGATACCCCATTGTGTTGTTTTGTGCTGAACTACAAACAAATTATTGTAACTCACAACGCATAACATTAAAAGCATCCTGTTAACTCGTATTCAACTGACACAAAGTAAGATGCATTTTTTACTTAAGTTTTTATAATGTTTGTTCAAAATATTAATATTCCTCTTTCATATTTTATAAATATTTTAATTATTTTACAGTTTCCTTGAGGATAAATCAGTTAACTCTAATGAACTTGCTTAGCTCGTGCAGTTATACACGAGTTTGTTGTTATTATGTTTGGCTTCAATTTGCTTGCCTTATTACTTTGTTGACGAGCCTCGGGTTTTATTGTTGATGTCAATTCGCTGAAACTGACAATGTCACCATTTGGAAAAACCTTTTAACCTTTTACCTGTGGTAAATATAGTGGAAAATGATTTTTTCAAATATGTCATTTATTATTACAGCTATAGTAGTTACATTAGAATAATTGTACATAGATAAAAGGTTTTTCGTTCATTGTTGTAAGATATTATATATATTGTATGTTTGCGTGACCATAATAGGTTGTGTAGTAAGTAATTAGGTCTGTTTTTGCTTAAATAGTAAATTATATATGAAGGAGAGAGAAATTATTTTCTCGAGTCGTTTAGAAAAGTAAGATGATAAAACAATGGTTTGAAAAAAAAACGTAATGATCATTTTCACACACACAAAAATCATAAATTAAGATCTACATAAAACATAAATTATCTAATAACCATTATGTGAAAGAAATAAGACATCCCCTTCACTTTATTCGTACTAAACTGTGAAGTCCTGATAGCTACCCAGTAGTTCCGTCAGAACTACAGGTCCTATAAAGTAAGGCCTAGATTTAAAGAGACTGTTTCAATTTATATTTCAGGTTTAGTCATCGTAATATAATTATGCAGTTGCAAGATTTTTACAAAAAAACATGTTTCAAAACTAAAAATACTGGGCAAAAAGAAGCCTTGTTTTCTACGAGCTGTTGCAGTATACATTTACCCTTCTCTTGTAATGCATATTAAGTCTGAATAATAGAAAAAAAAACGTATTAGTTGAAAGAAATGGAAGTATCCGTGTGTTCTGATAATGTGTCTGGACGTTCAGCACACCATATACGTAATTTGTTGTCCATGGAGTTAACACGAAATGTTTAGAAGTTAAGATGGAAGGTGAAAAGGACATTAACTCAGAAGTTGTTCGGCCGAAACAGTACGTTAAGTAAGATTTCTGTTTGATGTCTAGTTGATTCATGAGAAACAAACTGATAGGCCAACTACACCGTGATAACCGTCTGGACTGTGATTCAGTATTGAGATTTAATTTTTTCCACATATTTCTGTGCATGAATGGTACTAACCATGAGCAGACATTTAGTGATAATACTGAAACCGGTATCAATGAAAACAGAGACAAAACGATACAGTGTCGAACACATGAAGTACAGAATATCTGTCCCTAATTTGTGCTGAATCGGTTTCGTGTCTGACCGGTCTCAAGGATCTGTGTGGAGAAAAGAAAACACCAACAAAACTAATCTATCTATATTTTACGGTTATATTTTAGAATAATATCTTAGATTACTTTAGTAAAAAAAGCCAATAAATCTTTAAATATGTGTGTGTGTGTGTTTTCTTATAGCAAAGCCACATCGGGCTATCTGCTGAGTTCACCGAGGGGAATCGAAACCCCTGATTTTTTGCGTTGTAAAAATCTTTTAATGATAATTGTTTGTAGTCATTATATCGGGTTCCTCGCTGGGACTACGGTAAGTCTTCGTATTTACAATGTTAAAATCAGGGATTCGATACCTTACAGTGGAAACAGCAAAGAGCCCGATGTGGCTTTGTTACAAAAAAACACAGACACACACGTTATATCGGGTAGAAAGAACTAAACTTTTTTAGTTTCGCTACATCATAATGTGACGTTTCATGCACTTATCTATTTTAAGCTGAAGATAAAATAAACCAAGAATTGTATATAATTTTGAGCAGATGTTTGAAAAAAATCAATAAATATATTGATTAATTCGAGCGTTGGAGCTAAGCCTATTTCCTTCTGAAAGAAAGTAGATATATATATAGAAGAAAGCTTTTGAGCCCGAGAAGGACTGGAAACAATGAAAGGAAGAGAGAGAGAGTAGCATACATTATTCATAACTAAAACAGGCTTGAGCTAAAACAGTCCAGTTTAATTTATGTTAAAAGTTATGTTTGGTAAACAATTGAATTCCAAAACAGCTGCGTACTGAGAACAATACTGTCGTTTGGTTTGAATTTCGAGCAAAGCTACAAGGGTCTATCTGCCCTTGCAGTCTCAAATCTATATTATACATAAGACAGCTGGTCAATACCACACATTTATGGGTAACTCTTTCACTAACGGATAGTGGGATTGACCGTAACATTATAACGCCCCCACGGTTGAAAGGAATAGCATGTTTGGTATGACGGGGATTCGAACCCGCGACCCTGGGATTTATATGTGAAAGTTTGTTTCTTTCTTTCTGAATTTCGCGCAAAGCTACACGAGGGCTATCTGCGCTAGCCGTCTCTAATTTAGCAGTGTAAGACTAGAGGGAAGGCAGCTAGTCATCATCACCCACCGTCGACAGATAAAGTTTCAAATTCCAAATAATCACCATGAATATAATCATATGATATATAGAACTTTGTCAGGTATCCAGTGCTTAAACCATAAGAAAGATCACAAATTTGATTAAATGTTGTATTTGACTCTAACATGGATCCTAAACCTAACATACCTTCCTTTCACCGATGTCTATCTATGATAGTAAACTTAAAATTCCATTGGTTCTAGGTATTATTAAAGAAGATAAATATGTTATCTTTCATTCTATATCTTAATAACAACTGTTCTTTTTGTCATCAATGATTCTGATCCATCCTGAAGCTTCAAACTTGTAAGACTTTCCTTCCATTTTTAGTTTATCGGAAGTGACGTTTGATGAAGGAAAGCACAGAGCGCCCCTCTAGTCTTTGATAATTTTAAATTATTAAAAAATCAACAAGCAGAAACTGATGTTGACAGAATATTGAGCTATTGTTGTTATAATAAATTTTCCTTAACACAAAGATATCTGAATTGTATCCACTGCGGGAATTCGAACACCGAATTTTAACGTTACAAACTCTCAATATTATCGGTTAGGCTTAGGAGAACAAAGAAGAATTATACATCCGTTTCGCCAGGCACAGCCAGGTTGTTAAAATACTCAACTCGTAATCTGAGGGTCAGGGGTTCGAATTCCCGTCACACTAAAGATGCTCGACCTTTTATCCGTGGGGGCGTTATGTGACGCTCAATCCCACTATTAGTTGGTAAGAATAGCCCAAGAGTTGGCGGTGGGTGGTATCTATCTTCCCTCTAGCCTTAAACTGCTAAATTAGGGACGGCCAGCGCAGATAGCCCTCGTGTAGCTTAATTCAAAAAACAAACAGTACATCCGTTTATCGTGTATCACGAATCAGCGTTAACATTTTTCACGTTTGTTCTTTGTGAAGGACGTAAAATTATAGTCTTTTTACACAAAACTGAAATTGTAAACGGACATTTCTTATTAGAAGCTTGAAGTCATTTTACGATTTGGAAGTAACTAAACCTTCATGTTTTGCTGGATGATATATATATATTATATAATACCCATTTCTTCATGCATTTTTGAAGGCTCAGAGTTTTAAATTAATATTACCTGCCACCAGTGAGTTACTTGAGCTGATTTGATGTTATTTGATAGAAAATAAGTTTGCTCTTTTTATGATTCTTTTCCTTGATTTTTACATCTAGAGCCAGGAATGAATAATTTACTTGGCCATGAAGTATTATAACATTTTCCTAATTCTGTGACTTTTATGAACAGTTTTTTTATGTTATAAGCAGTTTCCTTTTTATCTATCCATATCAATGTTTAAGAAACTTGATGTCCCTCACGAGAGGTTCTCGTGACCGTCTCCGCTGCCGATGAATTCCCACCATTACTGTCAGAGCGTCACGACACTGTGATTGACGAGTGTTTCAGCGTAGATGTGGTTAAAACTTCTTTCTAAAGGTTATATGGTACGTTGTAATAATGCACTATATGTTAAGAGCTGTTTTGGATATCAGCTATGCAATCAGTCTGACATTTGTCAGCTAAGTGACAGCCGTGAAATATGAATAATCTCTCAGATCGACGCTTGTTTCTAAAACGAAATAAAAACTTGTTTATTCCTTCACGAATATACCTTCAATAATGAAGGACGCACGAGGGATCTTTCTGTAATACACAAATATGAAAGGTAATTGATGTCCGTGTAATACACATTTAACATTTGTTCTTTAAGGTTGAAAGGAAAGTTCGATAACATTTCTTCTTGAGTTTCTGTTTTAGAAGACACTTCGTATTGTTTAAAATTGAATGTTATATTTATCACAATTAGATTAAACGATCTTTTAAATAATTCGTTTACTAATTGTTAATATATCAACGTTATAAACCAACACTATTATAATTTATATGTAATGTTAACATTATTAACTAACTTTATTATAATTTAAATGTAATGTCAACATTATTAACTAACTTTATTATAATTTAAATGTAATGTCAACATTATTAACTAACTTTATTATAATTTAAATGTAATGTCAACATTATTAACTGACTTTATTATAATTTAAATGTAATGTCAACATTATTAACTAACTTTATTATAATTTAAATGTAATGTCAACATTATTAACTGACTTTATTATAATTTAAATGTAATGTAACATTATTAACTGACTTTATTATAATTTAAATGTAATGTCAACATTATTAACTGACTTTATTATAATTTAAATGTAATGTCAACATTATTAACTGACTTTATTATAATTTAAATGTAATGTCAACATTATTAACTGACTTTATTATAATTTAAATGTAATGTCAACATTATTAACTAACTTTATTATAATTTAAATGTAATGTCAACATTATTAACTAACTTTATTATAATTTAAATGTAATGTCAACATTATTAACTGACTTTATTATAATTTAAATGTAATGTCAACATTATTAACTAACTTTATTATAATTTAAATGTAATGTCAACATTATTAACTGACTTTATTATAATTTAAATGTAATGTCAACATTATTAACTGACTTTATTATAATTTAAATGTAATGTCAACATTATTAACTGACTTTATTATAATTTAAATGTAATGTCAACATTATTAACTAACTTTATTATAATTTAAATGTAATGTCAACATTATTAACTGACTTTATTATAATTTAAATGTAATGTCAACATTATTAACTGACTTTATTATAATTTAAATGTAATGTCAACATTATTAACTGACTTTATTATAATTTAAATGTAATGTCAACATTATTAACTGACTTTATTATAATTTAAATGTAATGTCAACATTATTAACTGACTTTATTATAATTTAAATGTAATGTCAACATTATTAACTGACTTTATTATAATTTAAATGTAATGTCAACATTATTAACTGACTTTATTATAATTTAAATGTAATGTCAACATTATTAACTGACTTTATTATAATTTAAATGTAATGTCAACATTATTAACTGACTTTATTATAATTTAAATGTAATGTGAACATTATTAACTAACTTTATTGTAATTTAAATGTAATGTCAACATTATTAACTAACTTTATTATAATTTAAATGTAATATCTACATTATTAACTAACTTTATTGTAATTTAAATGTAATGTCAACATTATTAACTAACTTTATTATAATTTAAATGTAATATCCACATTATTAACTAACTTTATTATAATTTAAATATAATATTAACATTATTATAATTTTGATTTGACCAAAATCTGGAATGAATTACTTTGTGTTTTTTTCTGTCCCCTCATGTGAAGTGACCAGTATAGATTTTTTGGTTTTTTTTCTGTCCCCTCATGTGAAGTAACCAGTATAGATTTTTTTGTTTTTTTTCTGTCCCCTCATGTGAAGTGACCAGTATAGATATTTTTGTTTTTTTTGCTGTCCCCTCATGTGAAGTGACCAGTATAGATTTTGCTGCTTTTGTGTCGTCACTAATTTCACAACCTTATAACAATTACCTGTAAACCACAAAATACTTCAAGATGTAAGACTAATGTATTTTTAACGATGTTCTTCTCTTTGTTTTGTCCCCCGCTAGTACAGCAGTAAGTCTACGGATTTACAACGTTAAAATCAGGGGTTCGAATCCCCCGGTGTAGCTTTGTTATAAAAAACACGCACTCTTTGTTTTTTTATTACATGTATTACGTTTATTTTTAATTGGTTCGGGTATTGTTTTAATTTTCACTCGAGCAAACATATTATATGTTTTTTAAATTCGTACTTGAAAACTGATATGTCGTTTTTTTGTTGTTAAGAGCAAAGCTGCACAAAGGGTCATCTGTACTCCGACCACCATACCGAAACACCGAAACCCGTTTTTAGCAGTATAAATCCACAGACATACCACTGGGCTAGTGGAAGGCTAATAGATATGTTTTGAATCAGACATGTCAAGAATGATAATGACAAACGATAAATTCCTGATATTAAGTAGCATAATAACTTTAGACATACATCCAAGTTTCAGACTATTTTATCTTTGGTTAGTAGAATACTTACGTGGCAAACATTATAAACAGAAAATAAAATTATATGCTTTAAACCCTTGGTAGCGAATGACAATATTACGAAACCTTCTGGAATGCTGGAAGTCTCAAATACCACGTGACCTACATACGACCATCTCCCTTAAATTTCAAGAGTATATAACCAGGTAAACATGGGTAAAGCACATGTAAAGATATCTGACTTTACGTAGCATGTCTTTAAAGTTTAAGTATTGGCTGACAGAATAACCAAATAATTAATCTGTTTATAGTTTGTTAGTTGTTAATGTGAATTAAATATTACAAAAAAGTTAGGACGATGGACAAAATAAGAAATAATAAAAACGTTGATAAATATCTGGTTTAAGATCAGATTGTACGATATCCACTTTGTTTTTTTAATTATCAACAGTGAACTGATGACTCAGAGCTGTCTATCCGTGTTAAGAAAAGTTAGAATGGAAACAGAGGAAACCCTCGTGTATTTTGTTCTGATACACAAGGCCAGTCCTTGATCAGTTGGTGTTATTTCTTTTCTTTCTCGATTTGTTTAGGCGGTTAGGACGATCGACTCGTAATTTTGAAGATCGGAGGTTCGAATCTCCGAAATACCATACGTGCTCACCCTTAAAAACCGTGGAGGCGTTATAATGTGACGCTCAATTCCACTATTCGTTGGTAAAAGAATAACTTAAGAGTTGGCGGTGAGTGGTGGAGACTATCTGCGTTTCCTCTAGTCTCCCACTGTTAAGTTAGGGACGGGCTAGCGCAAACAGCGTTCGTGTAGCTTGGCGCGAAGTTAAAAAACAAACAAAAAATAAAATTTTTGTTCACAGTCCAACCACGTATTTCTGTCCCAAACGTAACACCTTAACAACACAAACATGATGCTATCGATTTACAGAATAATTACAATTTCCTAAAACACACGTTTCGATTTCGAAACATTGGCGCTCTGAAAACTCTGGATACTCGAACCCTGACGTAAATCTTATGATTCTGTGTCACTCTAACAGTTTTTCAATACGTTCATCTTCGAGAACTAATAATAACCCCCAATGGTTTGACTCTTCGAGAACAAGAGAACTAATAATAACCCCAAATGGTTTCACTCTTCGAGAACAAGAGAACTAATAATAACCCCAAATGGTTTGACTCTTCGAGAACAAGAGAACTAATAATAACCCCAAATGGTTTGACTCTTCGAGAACAAGAGAACTAATAATAACCCCAAATGGTTTGACTCTTCGAGAACAAGAGAACTAATAATAACCCCAAATGGTTTCACTCTTCGCGAACAAGAGAACTAATAATAACCTCAAATTGTTTCACTCTTCGAGAACAAGAGAACTAATAATAACCCCAAATGGTTTCACTCTTCGAGAACAAGAGAACTAATAATAACCCCAAATGGTTTGACCTTTGTTTTTCTCGCGGTCTTGAGTGCTTTCCATACAAATGATTAAAAATCCGACAGAGGATTAATATTGAGCCGTCAAATAATGTATTTCAGTCTTAAAATAAAACAAACGCGATATTATATCTGCTTTTATTAAGTTACGTCAATATCTTCTGTCAGAGTTGAGTGTTTTCTGTATATATAATATCCGATAAAAGGTCATATTCAGAACACTGGAACGCATCATGACGTGAATTAATACTAAACTTTAATTCGTTTCTTGTATATTACGTTTCTAACTGCAACATTATGAAACGGCTACAAACATTTAGCTCATAGCTTCATATCTTGAACGATTTAAGATCTAATTACAGCTGCGGCTACTGAGGTTCACCCACCCTTGGTTTAATGGAGACTCAAGTATTCTAAAGTATTAATACAGCGCTGATTATCCTCAATTTACTTTATTGAAATGAGATGAACTGTCGACAGATTAACCAATCATAAACGCTGATTTACCACGGATTTCCTACCTCATATCATTTTACTGACTCTCCATAAGTATCGCTGTTCTAAATCACCGATTCAAGTAACTAATCTTACGTACTGACCGGATAACTGTGCCTACAATTGGTTTAAAAGTTACAACTTTATAAATACAAATCCTCGTTATTTGCTTACATAATACTGGCTTTCAATAATTCATACCATTCTTTCACTTTAAGACCTAAGGTCAATGCTTTACCCTGAATATCAGAGCTGGAGAACAGTTATAAGAGCAACAGTCAATCTCTCAGAGTGGGTCGTAGGGTAGCACTGATTGTCTCTATTTTGTTTGATCACTACTACAAAATTATTGACAGCTATCAATAGCCTTGGTAATTTTAATATAAATTACAAATATTATTGATGCATTCGACATGGGATATCACTGGTTTTGATTGGTGTATTTACTACATTGTGTTCACATGAGCTGATTCAGAAACCTTCCTCTTGTCCTGGTCTGTAGAATATTAAATAAATGTAATTGGTTAGACAACTTTATATTGCATTGTAAAATATTGAATGTAATTGGTTGAGATAACTTCATCTTCTATGGGTTTGTAAAATATTGAGTGTAATTGTTCAATTAACTTCATCTTCTTTGGGTTTGTAAAATATTCAGTGTAATTGTTCAGTTAACTTCATCTTCTTTGGGTTTATAAAATATTCAGTGTAATTGTTCAGTTAACTTCATCTTCTTTGGGTTTGTAAAATATTCAGTGTAATTGTTCAGATAACTTCATCTTCTTTGGGTTTGTAAAATATTGAGTGTAATTGTTCAGTTAACTTCATCTTCTGTGGGTTTGCAAAATATTGAGTGTAATTGTTCAGTTAACTTCATCTTCTATGGGTTTGTAAAATATTGAGTGTAATTGTTCAATTAACTTCATCTCTATGGGTTTGCAAAATATTCGGTGTAATTGTTCAGTTAACTTCATCTTATTTGGATTTGTAAAATATTCAGTGTAATTGTTCAGTTAGCTTCATCTTCTTTGGGTTTGTAAAATATTCAGTGTAATTGTTCAGATAGCTTCATCTTCTTTGGGTTTGTAAAATATTGAGTGTAATTGTTCAGTTAACTTCATCTTCTTTGGGTTTGTAAAATATTCAGTGTAATTGTTCAGATAACTTCATCTTCTTTGGGTTTGTAAAATATTGAGTGTAATTGTTCAGATAGCTTCATCTTCTTTGGGTTTGTAAAATATTGAGTGTAATTGTTCAGATAGCTTCATCTTCTTTGGGTTTGTAAAATATTGAGTGTAATTGTTCAGATAGCTTCATCTTCTTTGGGTTTGTAAAATATTGAGTGTAATTGTTCAGATAGCTTCTTCTTCTTTGGGTTTGTAAAATATTGAGTGTAATTGTTCAGTTAACTTCATCTTCTTTGGGTTTGTAAAATATTGAGTGTAATTGTTCAGATAACTTCATCTTCTTTGGGTTTGTAAAATATTGAGTGTAATTGTTCAGTTAACTTCATCTTCTTTGGGTTTGTAAAATATTGAGTGTAATTGTTCAGATAACTTCATCTTCTTTGGGTTTGTAATATATTGAGTGTAATTGTTCAGTTAACTTCATCTTCTTTGGGTTTGTAAAATATTCAGTGTAATTGTTCAGATAACTTCATATTCTTTGGGTTTGTAAAATATTGAGTGTAATTGTTCAGTTAGCTTCATCTTCTATGGGTTTGTAAAATATTGAGTGTAATTGTTCAGTTAACTTCATCTTCTATGGGTTTGTAAAATATTCAGTGTAATTGTTCAATTAACTTCATCTCTATGGGTTTGTAAAATATTCAGTGTAATTGTTCAGTTAACTTCATCTTCTGTGGGTTTGTAATATATTGAGTGTAATTGTTCAGTTAACTTCATCTTCTTTGGATTTGTAAAATATTCAGTGTAATTGTTCAGTTAACTTCATCTTCTGTGGGTTTGTAATATATTGAGTGTAATTGTTCAGTTAACTTCATCTTCTTTGGATTTGTAAAATATTCAGTGTAATTGTTCAGATAACTTCATCTTCTTTGGGTTTGTAAAATATTGAGTGTAATTGTTCAGTTAACTTCATCTTCTTTGGGTTTGTAAAATATTGAGTGTAATTGTTCAGTTAACTTCATCTTCTTTGGGTTTGTAAAATATTGAGTGTAATTGTTCAGTTAACTTCATCTTCTTTGGGTTTGTAAAATATTGAGTGTAATTGTTCAGTTAACTTCATCTTCTTTGGGTTTGTAAAATATTGAGTGTAATTGTTCAGTTAACTTCATCTTCTTTGGGTTTGTACAATATTCAGTGTAATTGGTCAGATTACCTCATCTTCTGTGAGTTTGTACAATATTCAGTGTAATTGGTCAGATTACCTCATCTTCTGTGTGTTTGTACAATATTCAGTGTAATTGGTCAGATTACCTCATCTTCTGTGTGTTTGTACAATATTCAGTGTAATTGGTCAGATTACCTCATCTTCTGTGAGTTTGTACAATATTCAGTGTAATTGGTCAGATTACCTCATCTTCTGTGTGTTTGTACAATATTCAGTGTAATTGGTCAGATTACCTCATCTTCTGTGTGTTTGTACAATATTCAGTGTAATTAGTCAGATTACCTCATCTTCTGTGTGTTTGTAAAATGTTCAGTGTAATTGGTCAGATTACCTCATCTTCTATTACATTAAATGCAATTCTTTCGGACATTTCTCTTCACTATAAGTTGACAGATTTCTGAATATTATTGGTTCTGACATCTTGCTATCCTGTATTATGTTACCTAATATTTAAATATATTTTGAAAAATTCTTTAAGAGCAACAGCCAATGCAATCTATTACACTAATTACAATTACTCCACGAAAAGTTCGTGTTATTCAAAAAAAAAGTGAAGGAGAGAGAAAATTTACCGAATAGAAGTGAAGAGTGATATAGTGAGAAACAAAATATTCACAGCAATTGTAACAGAGAGAAGGGTTATCGAAGAAGAAAACAACAACAAAAGAACTAACTGGACAGGTTAAAAACTTTATTTACCTTTGACGGTTAATAACACAAGATGGCACGTGTGTGAAAAAGATAAAACAGCAATGGCGAAAACTTATTTGAACAATAATAAAGAAATCAAGAAAAATAAATCCAGCTCAGTATCAGATCAAGAAATGCTACATGTGGTCAAAAAAACTGGACAATAAATAAAAGAACAGAGAACGCACTGTGCAACAAATTGGACAATAAATAAAAGGACAGAGAAAGTACTGTGCAACAAATTGGACAATAAATAAAAGGACAGAGAAAGTACGTTGCAGCAAATTGGACAATAAATAAGAGAATAAATAACGTACTGTGCAACAAATTGGACAATAAATAAGAGAATAGAAAAAGTATGGTGCAGCAAATTGGACAATAAATAAAAGAATAAATAAAGTACTGTGCAACAAATTGGACAATAAATAACGTACTGTGCAACATATTGGACAATAAATAAAAGAACAGAAAAAGTATGGTGCAACAAATTGGACCATATATAAAACATCAGAGGAAAATATGGAAATGTTGAAGCATGGAATTGCGAACACTTTAAATAATCTAAAGAGACTGTAAGAAAACTAAGTACGGCGTAAAAACAATAAACCAGAATACATAAGATATATAAACAGGATACAGGAATTCACACTAGAAATAAAATAATGAAATCGGAGAATCATATCAGAGAGTGGGCGAGTTTTAGTTCAAAAGTAGGGCTGTAAACAGTCATTAGTGTAAACCCCGGAGATGACACAAAACGGATTAATGAAAGAAGCAAGCCCAGTATGGCCAGGTGGTTAGGGCGCTTGACACGCAACCTGAAGTTCGCGGGTTCAAATTCCCGTTACACCAAACCTGCTCGTCCTTTCAGCGGTGGGGGCGTTATAATGCTACGGTCAATCCCACTATTCGTTGGTAAAAGAGTAGCCCAACAGTTGGCGGTGGGTGGTGATGACTAGCTGCCTTCCCTCTAGTCTTACACTGCTAACTTAGGGACAGCTAGCGCAGATAGCCCTCATGTAGCATTGCGCGAAATTCCAAACAAACATAACAAACAAGGATAGAAGAACTGACAGACAGACCAATCAGTGTACGAAAACATGTTTATTAATTATCAGAAATTCCTGGAATAACTAATTGTTTTAATGATTCAGTGAACTTATATGAAACAAACAATGTTTTGGGAGTTCGTTTTTTACACAAATAGACACTAACATCTCCTCATTATGTAATCACAGAAAATTAATATGGGTATCTGTTGCCGCCCCTTACCTTAAACTAATCACCAACGGGAAGGTAGCCAATCAGCTACACACTGTGACTTACCATCAACCATGAGAGATTGGCTGGAACTCTTCTTATGAGTGTATCTGTAGAGATTCAAGGGTAAGTTAGCAGGCGTACACCCAGAAATATAACACAGAAGAAACTACCCCTCACACACACATGACACTTCGGATTCTACTATAAAATCAACTCATAGCCCTGTTTACAAATACCCAGAACTCAACTACATGACCAACTTACACTCCTGATTGCAACCAGAACTCTAACAGAACCAATTCACACCCCTAATTATACACAGAGCTATACTACAAGGCCAACTCACATCCCTAATTACACACAGAGCTATAATACAAGGCCAACTCACACCCCTGATTACACACAGAGCTATACTACAAGGCCAACTCACATCCCTGATTACACCCAGAGCTATACTACAAGGCCAACTCACACCCCTGATTATACACAGAGCTATACTACAAGGCCAACTCACACCCCTAATTACACACAGAGCTATACTACAAGGCCAACTCACACCCCTGATTACACACAGAGCTATACTACAAGGCCAACTCACACCCCTGATTACACACAGAGCTATACTACAAGGCCAACTCACACCCCTGATTACACACAGAGCTATACTACAAGGCCAACTCACACCCCTGATTACACCCAGAGCTATACTACAAGGCCAACTCACACCCCTGATTATACACAGAGCTATACTACAAGGCCAACTCACACCCCTAATTACACACAGAGCTATACTACAAGGCCAACTCACACCCCTGATTACACACAGAGCTATACTACAAGGCCAACTCACACCCCTGATTACACACAGAGCTATACTACAAGGCCAACTCACACCCCTGATTACACACAGAGCTATACTACAAGGCCAACTCACACCCCTGATTACACCCAGAGCTATACTACAAGGCCAACTCACACCCCTGATTACACACAGAGCTATACTACAAGGCCAACTCACACCCCTAATTACACACAGAGCTATACTACAAGGCCAACTCACACCTCTTATTATACACAGAGCTATACTACAAGGCCAACTCATACCCCTTATTATAGACAGAGCTATACTACAAGGCCAACTCACACCCCTTATTATACACAGAGCTATACTACAAGGCCAACTCACACCCCTAATTACACACAGAGCTATACTACAAGGCCAACTCACACCTCTTATTATACACAGAGCTATACTACAAGGCCAACTCACATCCCTTATTATACACAGAGCTATACTATAAGGCCAACTCACACCCCTAATTACACACAGAGCTATACTACAAGGCCAACTCACACCTCTTATTATACACAGAGCTATACTACAAGGCCAACTCACACCCCTTATTATACACAGAGCTATACTACAAGGCCAACTCACACCCCTTATTACACACAGAGCTATACTACAAGGCCAACTCACACCCCTTATTATACCTATAGAGCTATACTACAAGGCCAACTCATACCCCTTATTATACACAGAGCTATACTACAAGGCCAACTCACACCCCTTATTATACACAGAGCTATACTACAAGGCCAACTCACACCCCTTATTACACACAGAGCTATACTACAAGGCCAACTCACACCCCTTATTATACACAGAGCTATACTACAAGGCCAACTCTCACCCCTAATTACACACAGAGCTATACTACAAGGCCAACTCACACCCCTTATTATACACAGAGCTATACTACAAGGCCAACTCACACCCCTTATTATACACAGAGCTATACTACAAGGCCAACTCACACCCCTTATTATTATACTACAAGGCCAACTCACACCCCTTATTATACCCAGAGCTATACTACAAGGCCAACTCACACCCCTTATTATACACAGAGCTATACTACAAGGCCAACTCACACCCCTTATTATACACAGAGCTATACTACAAGGCCAACTCACACCCCTAATTACACACAGAGCTATACTACAAGGCCAACTCACACCTCTTATTATAGACAGAGCTATACTACAGGCCAGACACCCAGCTATACTACAAGGCCAACTCACACCCCTAATTACACACAGAGCTATACTACAAGGCCAACTCACACCTCTTATTATACACAGAGCTATACTACAAGGCCAACTCACACCCCTAATTACACACAGAGCTATACTACAAGGCCAACTCACACCTCTTATTATACACAGAGCTATACTACAAGGCCAACTCCTACACCTTATTATACACAGAGCTATACTACAAGGCCAACTCACACCCCTAATTACACACAGAGCTATACTACAAGGCCAACTCACACCCCTTATTATACACAGCGCTATACTACAAGGCCAACTCATACCCCTTATTATAGACATAGCTATACTACAAGGCCAACTCACACCCCTTATTATAGACAGAGCTATACTACAAGGCCAACTCACACCCCTAATTACACACAGAGCTATACTACAAGGCCAACTCACACCTCTTATTATACACAGAGCTATACTACAAGGCCAACTCACACCCCTAATTACACACAGAGCTATACTACAAGGCCAACTCACACCTCTTATTATACACAGAGCTATACTACAAGGCCAACTCCTACACCTTATTATACACAGAGCTATACTACAAGGCCAACTCCTACCCCTTATTATACACAGAGCTATACACCAAGGCCAACTCACACCCCTTATTACACACAGAGCTAGACTACAAGGCCAACTCACACCCCTTATTATACACAGAGCTATACTACAAGGCCAACTCCTACCCCTTATTATACACAGAGCTATACTACAAGGCCAATTCACACCCCTTATTATACCCAGAGCTATACTACAAGGCCAACTCACACCTCTTATTATACACAGAGCTATACTACAAGGCCAACTCCTACCCCTTATTATACCCAGAGCTATACTACAAGGCCAACTCATACCCCTTATTATACACAGAGCTATACTACAAGGCCAACTCACACCCCTGATTATACCCAGAGCTATACTACAAGGCCAACTCACACCCCTTATTATACACAGAGCTATACTACAAGGCCAACTCACACCCCTAATTACACACAGGAGCTATACTACAAGGCCAACTCACACCTCTTATTATACACAGAGCTATACTACAAGGCCAACTCACACCCCTAATTACACACAGAGCTATACTACAAGGCCAACTCACACCCCTTATTATACACAGAGCTATACTACAAGGCCAACTCATACCCCTTATTATAGACAGAGCTATACTACAAGGCCAACTCACACCCCTTATTATACACAGAGCTATACTACAAGGCCAACTCACACCCCTAATTACACACAGAGCTATACTACAAGGCCAACTCACACCTCTTATTATACACAGAGCTATACTACATGGCCAACTCACACCCCTAATTACACACAGAGCTATACTACAAGGCCAACTCACACCTCTTATTATACACAGAGCTATACTACAAGGCCAACTCCTACACCTTATTATACACAGAGCTATACTACAAGGCCAACTCACACCCCTAATTACACACAGAGCTATACTACAAGGCCAACTCACACCCCTTATTATACACAGAGCTATACTACAAGGCCAACTCACACCCCTTATTACACACAGAGCTATACTACAAGGCCAACTCATACCCCTGATTATACACAGAGCTATACTACAAGGCCAACTCACACCCCTAATTACACACAGAGCTATACTACAAGGCCAACTCACACCTCTTATTATACACAGAGCTATACTACAAGGCCAACTCACACCCCTAATTACACACAGAGCTATACTACAAGGCCAACTCACACCTCTTATTATACACAGAGCTATACTACAAGGCCAACTCCTACACCTTATTATACACAGAGCTATACTACAAGGCTAACTTACACCCCTTATTATACACAGAGCTATACTACAAGGCCAACTCACACCCCTTATTACACAGAGCTATACTACAAGGCCAACTCATACCCCTTATTATACACAGAGCTATACTACAAGGCCAACTCCTACCTCTTATTATACACAGAGCTATACTACAAGGCCAACTCCTACCCCTTATTATACACAGAGCTATACTACAAGGCCAACTCACACCCCTTATTATACCCAGAGCTATACTACAAGGCCAACTCACACCTCTTATTATACACAGAGCTATACTACAAGGCCAACTCCTACCCCTTATTATACACAGAGCTATACTACAAGGCCAACTCCTACCCCTTATTATACCCAGAGCTATACTACAAGGCCAACTCATACCCTTATTATACACAGAGCTATACTACAAGGCCAACTCACACCCCTGATTATACCCAGAGCTATACTACAAGGCCAACTCACACCCCTTATTATACACAGAGCTATACTACAAGGCCAACTCCTACCCCTTATTATACACAGAGCTATACTACAAGGCCAACTCACACCTCTTATTATACACAGAGCTATACTACAAGGCCAACTCACACCCCTAATTACACACAGAGCTATACTACAAGGCCAACTCACACCTCTTATTATACACAGAGCTATACTACAAGGCCAACTCCTACACCTTATTATACACAGAGCTATACTACAAGGCTAACTTACACCCCTTATTATACACAGAGCTATACTACAAGGCCAACTCACACCCCTTATTACACACAGAGCTATACTACAAGGCCAACTCATACCCCTTATTATACACAGAGCTATACTACAAGGCCAACTCCTACCTCTTATTATACACAGAGCTATACTACAAGGCCAACTCCTACCCCTTATTATACACAGAGCTATACTACAAGGCCAACTCACACCCCTTATTATACCCAGAGCTATACTACAAGGCCAACTCACACCTCTTATTATACACAGAGCTATACTACAAGGCCAACTCCTACCCCTTATTATACACAGAGCTATACTACAAGGCCAACTCCTACCCCTTATTATACCCAGAGCTATACTACAAGGCCAACTCATACCCCTTATTATACACAGAGCTATACTACAAGGCCAACTCACACCCCTGATTATACCCAGAGCTATACTACAAGGCCAACTCACACCCCTTATTATACACAGAGCTATACTACAAGGCCAACTCCTACCCCTTATTATACACAGAGCTATACTACAAGGCCAACTCCTACCCTTATTATACACAGAGCTATACTACAAGGCCAACTCACACCCCTTATTATACCCAGAGCTATACTACAAGGCCAACTCACACCTCTTATTATACACAGAGCTATACTACAAGGCCAACTCACACCCCTTATTATACACAGAGCTATACTACAAGGCCAACTCACACCCCTACTATTACACACAGAGCTATACTACAAGGCCAACTCACACCTCTTATTATACACAGAGCTATACTACAAGGCCAACTCCTACCCCTTATTATACACAGAGCTATACTACAAGGCCAACTCCTACCCCTTATTATACACAGAGCTATACTACAAGGCCAACTCACACCCCTTATTATACCCAGAGCTATACTACAAGGCCAACTCACACCTCTTATTATACACAGAGCTATACTACAAGGCCAACTCACACCCCTTATTATACACAGAGCTATACTACAAGTCCAACTCACACCCCTAATTACACACAGAGCTATACTACAAGGCCAACTCACACCTCTTATTATACACAGAGCTATACTACAAGGCCAACTCACACCCCTAATTACACACAGAGCTATACTACAAGGCCAACTCACACCTCTTATTATACACAGAGCTATACTACAAGGCCAACTCCTACACCTTATTATACACAGAGCTATACTACAAGGCCAACTCCTACCCCTTATTATACACAGAGCTATACTACAAGGCCAACTCACACCCCTTATTACACACAGAGCTATACTACAAGGCCAACTCACACCCCTTATTATACACAGAGCTATACTACAAGGCCAACTCCTACCCCTTATTATACACAGAGCTATACTACAAGGCCAACTCCTACCCCTTATTATACCCAGAGCTATACTACAAGGCCAACTCATACCCCTTATTATACCCAGAGCTATACTACAAGGCCAACTCACACCCCTTATTACACACAGAGCTATACTACAAGGCCAACTCACACCCCTTATTATACACAGAGCTATACTACAAGGCCAACTCCTACCCCTTATTATACACAGAGCTATACTACAAGGCCAACTCACACCCCTTATTATACACAGAGCTATAATACAAGGCCAACTCATACCCCTTATTATACACAGAGCTATACTACAAGGCCAACTCACACACCTTATTATACACAGAGCTATACTACAAGGCCAACTCCTACCCCTTATTATACACAGAGCTATACTACAAGGCCAACTCCTACCCCTTATTATACCCAGAGCTATACTACAAGGCCAACTCACACCCCTTATTATACACAGAGCTATACTACAAGGCCAACTCCTACCCCTTATTATACACAGAGCTATACTACAAGGCCAACTCCTACCCCTTATTATACCCAGAGCTATACTACAAGGCCAACTCATACCCTTATTATACACAGAGCTATACTACAAGGCCAACTCACACCCCTTATTATACACAGAGCTATACTACAAGGCCAACTCCTACCCCTTATTATACACAGAGCTATACTACAAGGCCAACTCCTACCCCTTATTATACCCAGAGCTATACTACAAGGCCAACTCATACCCCTTATTATACACAGAGCTATACTACAAGGCCAACTCACACCCCTTATTATACACAGAGCTATACTACAAGGCCAACTCATACCCCTTATTATACACAGAGCTATACTACAAGGCCAACTCACACCCCTTATTATACACAGAGCTATACTACAAGGCCAACTCACACCCCTAATTATACACAGAGCTATACTACAAGGCCAACTCACACCCCTTATTATACACAGAGCTATACTACAAGGCCAACTCACACCCCTAATTACACACAGAGCTATACTACAAGGCCAACTCACACCCCTTATTACACACAGAGCTATACTACAAGGCCAACTCACACCCCTTATTATACACAGAGCTATACTACAAGGCCAACTCACACCCCTTATTATACACAGAGCTATACTACAAGGCCAACTCACACCCCTTATTACACACAGAGCTATACTACAAGGCCAACTCATACCCCTGATTATACACAGAGCTATACTACAAGTCCAACTCACACCCATTATTATACACAGAGCTATACTACAAGGCCAACTCACACCCCTTATTATACACAGAGCTATACTACAAGGCCAACTCACACCCCTTATTATACACAGAGCTATACTACAAGGCCAACTCACACCCCTAATTACACACAGAGCTATACTACAAGGCCAACTCACATCCCTGATTACACACAGAGCTATACTACAAGGCTAACTCACACCCCTTATTACACACAGAGCTATACTACAAGGCCAACTCACACCCCTTATTACACACAGAGCTATACTACAAGGCCAACTCATACCCCCGAATATTAATGGATTTCTTCATGCTTGCTGATGATGTATAAATGTAAGTAATTTTCGCCATTTCAAGTTTCTTAAGAAGCTTAGGATAACCACAGTGAACGTAATTCACTTACGTTTCTCATAAGGACTAACTGAATATTAACACACAACTAGCCATGTCAATGATCATTTTACATTAATTATGTATGATGGATTCGGGATCATTCGAATAAACACGTAACACTCGGGCCAGAGTCCAACTTAATGTTAAACTCACCACGTATTTAACACGTAATTAGTTTTACATCATTTACACTTATACATAATGTGCTTATTGTTCAGCACAACGGTTTGATTATTCTCGCTATACTTACCATGGGACTCTAACTCAAAATTTTAGCATTTTATATCCTCAAACGTATCCCTAAACCTCCGGTGAAGTTAATCATAGAAACCCGTGCTTCCTCGATTGTATGTGCCCTTACGAGTTACGTTAGAACGCATGAACTTAAATAAGTGTGTAAGTGTGTACATAACATTTCTTAAGGCCCAGCATGGTCAGGTGGGTTGAGGCGTGCGTCTCGTAATCTGAGCGTCGCGGGTTCGCGTCCCCGTAGCGCCAAATATGCTCGCCATTTCAGCCGTGGGGGCGTTACAATGTGCGGTCAATCCCACTATTCGTTGGTAAAAGAGTAGCCTAAGAGTTGGTGGTAGGTGGTGATGATTAGCTGTCTTCCCTCTAGTCTTACACTGCTAAATTAGGGACGGCTAGCACAGATAGCCCTCGAGTAGCTTTGTGCTAAAAACAAACAAAGAAACTCATTCTAAAATCTATAATTATGGTTTTAACTAACATTAAATTTGCTTTCATTTTTTAAAAAAATAAAAGTTTCATGGTTCATTTTATACCAATTTTAATGTTTAAATGAACACGAAGCAGAGAATTTTTGAGAGAATAAAAATCATTCTATGTTATTGACCCCACAATGAAGCAGTAAGTAGATGTATAATGACGTCATGAGAACTAACGTGGAAAACGGTAATAAGTGTGAACACGTGCACCGTATATGCATTCCGACTCATATGTTAAGCTCTCACTATACACTCATCTTTCCATTTAATCAGAGTTTTGCAGAACGTGTAATAGGAAATTGTTTTGTTTTTGAATTTCGCGCAAAGCTACAGGAGGGCTATCTGCGCTAGCCGTTTCTAATTTAGCAATGTAAGACTAGAGGGAAGGCAGCTAGCTAGTCATCACCTTCCACCACCAACTCTTAGGCTACTCTTTTACCAACGAATAGTGGGATTGACCGACATATTATAACGCCCTCACGGCTGAAAGGGCGAGCATGTTTAGGGCGACCGGGATTAGAACCCGCGACCCTCCGATTACGAGTCGAACGCCTTAACCCACCTGGCCAGATAGGAAATAGACATACAGTGAAGCGCCATTAAGCCGCGGACCAGTAAACCGCGGAATCGCTTAAGTCGCTGCAGCAAGTCTTGTGAGCGAGGATTATCGCAGTTCACCGCTAATTTAAGAACCTGTAAAAACGCGGCTTACGAATTTAATCCTGGATTTATAACTTCAAGGGAATATTTAAAATGGATTTGCTTTAATTTGGGAAATAAATAAAATATATTACAATAGAAATCGACCGTTAATCTACCTTATCCGCTCTCTGTGTCAGCTTTATGGAGGCCGCCATTGTTACCGAATCACACCTCTCCATACATTAAAGTTAATCCGCGGTAAATCCGTGAAAAAAGTGATCAATAATTAAAGTATTATTTTTAATTCGATAATCCGATATAATGATCACGCAATGGCCCGGATGAGGCTCCTCGGCGGAGCTGTTGGCGACTTTGGCTTTTCAGTCACAAAGGTTTAAGCCGCGGTTAAGCAGGTTGACCCCCCAAACACCGCGGCTTAACGGCGCTCCACTGTAACTAGCTATTTAACCAGTGTTCAACAAAACATGTGCTGGGAAATAAAGGTAATAAATGTTTTGAAAATCCTGAAGGGTTTATAACCTAAACCTAAACTTTAAATAAAGTCATAGAAACAATGTAACCTTCCAGATTCATTACATTGAATATTATCTAGACTACATAACAGAACTGGAACACGTGTATAAATGATGGATATTTATCTCTATTATCAGTTATTTATTTATTCGTTTGCTGATTATTTCGTTTGCTTTTGCTATTAAGTATTTTTCATCCAGTAGGCGTTCAAATTTAACTTTTAATATGAATGTTTATAACATTCCTATTGGAGTTTATTCACATATAACACGCTACTTACCTATCATGGTCCGGCGCTTGACTCGTAATCTGCAAATTACGGGTTCGAATCCTCGTCACACTTAACATGCTCGCCCTTTCAGCGTTATAATCTTAGGTACAATCCTACTTTTCAATGATAAAAGAGTAGTCCAAGAGTTGGCGGCGAGTGATGATGACTAGCTGCCTTCCCTCTAGTCTCGTGTAGCTTTTCGTAAAATTGGAAAAGACAAACAAACAAACAAATGCTTGCCTGTCTTGTTCACCTAACGTTGAGTTTCTTATTTAAGTGATGCAACACATTACGTGTTGTAAAGACGTCATTGTATTTGTTTGTTTCTATTTATTCGTGGGAGTGGATGTGTTATTGTATTTCATGCGGTGGGGTCAGAAGGTTTTGAGCTCTTTATATGTCACTTTAAAATGAGTCGTAATAGCGAGAACACTCTCTATTGGGCGAAGAGTAGATAAATGAGGGTGTTACTGAATGACCGAAACATAGTCTCAGTTGAGGTGATTATTTCTGAACTTTATGACCTATTTATGACCTCATTCTTAATTTCATGAACCGCATAAACTGCTTCACTGATTAAAAATATTAGTTTCCATATTCTAATTCTCATTAACAACTGTTAGAAAATTCTTTAAAATGCGCTATTTAATCAAATATTCCAAATACATAGTTTGTACCTATGAATCGAAATTGTAGACGAGACCTTTGTTTTTTCATTTTTTGGGGCAGACATTTGTTCGTGTTGCTTTAGAACAAAGGCATCTATCTTTTCGATTAGACTTTACAGTTTCATTTTAGACGACTGCAAGAAATCGAACCCCGGATTTTAGTGCATAGACATACCGCTGTTTCACTAGGGAATATTGGACACACGAGCACTTTAACTAAACGAATGAAATCAAATATAAAAGTTTAATACCATATTATTAATATTATAAGAAACGCAAATTTATTTGATATAAATAATTCGACAGTTTAAATATATACATATTTCATTCGTCGAATTTGATTATTATTACGATTATTAATATAATTATTAACTCATAGAAAATGAATATTAGCAACATTTCATCTTGTGCGTAATACTGTTTATAAATTTAATAATTTATAACACTTATTAGTTTTAATCAATGTAGGTTACGTTCTTCTTCTATTTCTCTTTTATTCCGCCAGGTGAAGAAACACCTCTCACAAGACACCTGATTCAGTCTGATCAACCGATGTTCTGAGTGGAAAACTTACGACATGGATTTTCGGAGATGGTTCTACTTCCATCAACATAACACCTCTTCCTTGAATTTTCTTTTACTTGTAACAGTGCTCATGAGAGGTTAGTGTTAATAAGTTGTTTTGGACAAGTTGTTATTTTTTGTGTTTAATCTGTATTTCTGTGCACTCACTCCTTTGGAATAGACAAGTGAAATAATTATCAACCTCACCATTGATGCCTAGTTTCGATAAGTTTGTATTATTTATTACAGAAAAGTCTAATGAAGAAAGGACCAACGGGAAGTACAGTGTTATAAAGACTTGTAAACATTTAGCATCTTTGTTTTAGTGGTTCAGTTTGACCGATGAAATATTACTTGTATTCAAAATTGAGCCTGGCCCGGCATGGCCAGAGGATTAGAGCACTTGACTTTACCCTTCATCTACAAATGATCTGGCCCGGCATGGCCAGGGGATTAGGGCACTTGACTTTACCCTAAATCTACAAATGATCTGGCCCGGCATGGCCAGGGGATTAGGGCACTTGACTTTACCCTAAATCTACAAATGATCTGCCCCGGCATGGCCAGGGGATTAGGGCACTTGGCTTTACCCTTCATTTACAAATGATCTATGAGGCAACAGTAGTGACAACCAATTACGTTGTTACACGTCATGACTATCCTTATGATTATTACTAATAATTTAATAGTGATTCCAAAGCATAGCTTAGAAAACCATTCATAAAATACAGAATCTTAAAACTAGCTTCACTTATGTATAATTAAACATAATCAGTGAATACTTTTCATTCTGTTTTTCTTCAGTCCTACTGGGTAACTGAACTATGTTTTGTTTACGTTTTGTAAAGGATATATTAACTATGATAAAGGAAACATAATAATATTGGTTTGGTTTGTTTTGAACTTCGCACAAAGCTACACAAGGGCTATCTACGCTAGTCGTCCCTAATTTAGCAGTGTAAGACTAGAAGGAAGGCAATTAATTATTCATCACCATCAACTGTTGGGCTACACTTTTACCAACGAATAGTGTGATTGATCGGGCTTATAACGCCCCTCGGGTGAAAGGACGAGCATGTCTGGTGTGACGGGGATTCGAACACGTAGAATAATATAAACAGATAAAACGGTGACTTCAACGTATTATGTGAACGTAGCTGAAAAGTCTATAAACATTATACTTTTATCTGGGTCTCTTAATATCCGGGTCTTCTGTGATGACAAGTAAAAATGTATCTCGAGACTGCTGGTATGGATATTAAAACTGTTATTAATATAAAGTAGAGAACAACGTTTCGACCTTGTTAGGTCATCTGCAGGTTAAATTAAGAAGGTCGAAACGTTGTTCTCTACTTTCTTTTAATAAAATGTTTAATATCCTTACCAGCAGTCTTGAGATACATATGGTGTTTTGTTATCTTGGTCTAAACCTACACAGTGGGCTACTTACATTCTGAGTCCGGCATGACCAGGTTGGTTAAGGCGCAGATAGCCCTAGAACAGCTTTGCGCGAATTTCAAAACAAACCATACCAAACCTGCATTCTGTTTACCACCGAGAATCGAATCCCGGATTTTTGCCATTAAAGTCCGTGGAATTCCAAGTGGTCCATTGGGGGACAATCTGGAGTGTGTAATAAAATATGCTCGAATGGTGATGCCACTATATAATAGAAATATAAAGTAGTTTGTGTGTCCTCATTGTTCGAGTCCACAGCATAGATAACAAAAATGATGTTCAATTTTGCGACTAAGTCTTCGGTAAGTAAAGTAAATACATATTTTACCTTTGATAGATAACTTCCAAAATCATATTATCTGGTAATTATATACTGACCATGGGTAGCTAAGCCTAATTTAAAAACGCTGGTTACTTTGTTTGAATTTTGAGCAAAGCTACACGAAGGCTATCTGTTCTAATCGTCACTAATTTAGCAGTGAAAAAATAGAGAGAAGGCAGCTTGTCATCACCACCCACCGCCAACTCTTGGACTACTCCTTTACCAACGAAGTTTGCTTTTTATTAAGTCTAAATGTACAATGTATCCATGACGAATACTCAAGTTCAACATTCAGCATTTCAAGCCCTCAGACGTCCCTTGAGGGACGACTTTAGAACGTTTCGTGTTGACCTAAATAGTTTGATTTTAATTACACATGTCGCTCAGTCTACAACATAATTGTGATAAATATAGATGGCAGTGTTAACACATTAATTTAACACGAACAATTACAACATATCTACGTGACTTCGCGTTAAGTTGGTCTGGATAGCTACTGGTTACGTACGTGACATAATATTATGCTGTTTGTTTAGCCATGAGTCAATGCTTACAACGTAATATTATGGACTTAGCTTCATGATATGTTTACCAAAGATCCACGTACTTGACTGAACTACATAAAATTCACGAATGAAGAAAGTATGTCAGTGATAAACCAAATATAATTAGCATCGGTACCTGAAACATAGCTAAATATTATATGATTGTATACTGTCTGGTATCAGGAACTCCATCTTTCTAGCTGTATCTATAAAGACATTTAACAATACAAAAGAAACAGATGATTGGTACAGCAGTTTACACCCTAACGTTCTTGATTTATAGCTAAAGGGAATATTAAAGTAACGTTAATTTTACTCTTTCTAGTAGAACGTTAACAAAAGTTTCAATTCGTGCTTGATAGGTGTTATAATGACGTGACTCAAAGAGAAGAATAGATGACAATACACATTCTACAAGTTAATTGATAAGTGTATTATTCACTGGTGAACGCTCGCGTTCACTTGGAACTAACAGATATTCTAACACAATACCATGGGTTCATTCTTGGTTGTTTTTGTTACATTACCAGTAGATATATAAATCAGTCTAAGGCGTGCGACTCGTAATCTGAGGGTCGCGGGTTCGCACCCCCGTCGCGCCAAACATGCTCGCCCTTTCAGCCGTGGGGGCATTATAATGTGACGGTCAATCCCACTATTCGTTGGTAAAAGAGAAGCCCAAGAGATGGCGGTTGGTGGTGATGACTAGCTGCCTTCCCTCTAGTCTTACACTGCTAAATTAGGGACGGCTAGCACAGATAGCCCTCGAGTAGCTTTGTGCGAAATTCAAAAACGAACAAACAATATAAATCAGTCTTTTAGTGAAAGAGATAATAAAAAATCGTCCAAGTTGGAAGAGACATCAAGTTATAAACTTTAAAGAATAACATGAACATGAAAGAAACCTAGAAATAACAGTTGTTTATCAAGGTTTGTAGCTATATATTACCAAACACGCCTAGTTGCAACCGTATCTAGTTACTGATGAAAGGTTTCTAGTTATATGTTACCAAACACGCCTAGTTACAACCGTATCTAGTTACTGATGAAAGGTTTCTAGTTATATGTTACCAAACACGCCTAGTTACAACCGTATCTGGTTACTGATGAAAGGTTTCTAGTTATATATTACCAAACACGCCTAGTTACAACCGTATCTAGTTACTGATGAAAGGTTTCTAGTTATATGTTACCAAACACGCCTAGTTACAACCGTATCTGGTTACCGATGAAAGGTTTCTAGTTATATGTTACCAAACACGCCTAGTTACAACCGTATCTAGTTACCGATGAAAGGTTTCTAGTTATATGTTACCAACCACGCCTAGTTACAACCGTATCTAGTTACTGATGAAAGGTTTCTAGTTATATGTTACCAAACACGCCGAGTTACAACCGTATCTAGTTACTGATGAAAGGTTTCTAGTTATATGTTACCAAACACGCCTAGTTACAACCGTATCTAGTTACTGATGAAAGGTTTCTAGTTATATGTTACCAAACACGCCTAGTTACAACCGTATCTAGTTACTGATGAAAGGTTTCTAGTTATTTTAAACTTCGCAAATAAAACCAGAAACTCGTGTCTAACCTTTGGTCAAATCTTTGTATTTATGGTGACGTTTGCAGAAAATACTAGAAATAACATTATCTACATTTGTACACATGAGCTACGTTTATTGATAACAATCGTGTTTAGCAATGTGGGTTTGTTTTCCTGTGTCCACTGTGGATTATATCACAGGATGTCACATCTTCTGCAGTCTTGTCAGTAATGATTGGCCATATTACAGGTGTATCATTAATATATCTCAGCCCAAATGTAGGTTTTTTAACCGATTTTTCGAGACCATTATCATAGAAATGATCTGTTTGGATGTTACTAGTTATGGAGGCAGAACCCACGACTAAGCCTATGTACTTTTTTTCCTAGTTTATATTTTTTTCTTAAAAGTAAACTGTATTGATATAGAATGTTGATATTTCTACGACTGTGGAAGTCGTCAGTGTGGTTTAATCCACGATAACTCACTTTCGAGCTGTTAGCGGAATATCTGTGGTGTTTCAATTGTTGACACGTTAGTAATCAACGCGTATTGTGAAGTGATTGTTTTACAATAATTAGACGTTAATAGCTGCATGGGCTCGTAACTATGACAACGATTGCTATTCGATCACTGCAGCCTAAACAGATCGTACCACGTCATGTGTTTTATTTCCGTAACGACTACAGTTGAAAAGTGTAAATCTGACTGTGGCACTACCTGAGCTATGTTTTTGTTCGCTATATGTCAACAATAGTAATAACTGATGTTTTAGAGTAGCTGTGTTCCATGTTAACAATAGTAATAACTGATGTTTTAGAGTAGCTGTGTTCCATGTTAACAATAGTAATAACTGATGTTTTAGAGTAGCTGTGTTCCAGGTTAACAATAGTAATAACTGATGTTTTAGAGTAGTTGTGTTCCATGTTAACAATATTAATAACTGATGTTTTAGAGTAGCTGTGTTCCATGTTAACAATAATAATAACTGATGTTTCAGAGCAGCTGTGTTCCATGTCAACAATAGTAATAACTGATGTTTTAGAGTAGCTGTGTCCCATGTTAACAATAGTAATAACTGATGTTTTAGAGTAGCTGTGTCCCATGTTAACAATAGTAATAACTGATGTTTTAGAGTAGCTGTGTTCCATGTTAACAATAGTAATAACTGATGTTTTAGAGTAGCTGTGTTCCATGTTAACAATAGTAATAACTGATGTTTTAGAGTAGCTGTGTTCCAGGTTAACAATAGTAATAACTGATGTTTTAGAGTAGCTGTGTCCCATGTTAACAATAGTAATAACTGATGTTTTAGAGTTGCTGTGTTCCATGTTAACAATAGTAATAACTGATGTTTTAGAGTAGCTGTGTTCCATGTTAACAATAGTAGTAACTGATGTTTTAGAGTAGCTGTGTTCCATGTTAACAATAGTAATAACTGATGTTTTAGAGTAGCTGTGTTCCATGTTAACAATAGTAATAACTGATGTTTTAGAGTTGCTGTGTTCCAGGTTAACAATAGTAATAACTGATGTTTTAGAGTAGCTGTGTTCCATGTTAACAATAGTAATAACTGATGTTTTAGAGTAGCTGTGTCCCATGTTAACAATAGTAATAACTGATGTTTTAGAGTAGCTGTGTTCCATGTTAACAATAGTAATAACTGATGTTTTAGAGTAGCTGTGTTCCATGTTAACAATAGTAATAACTGATGTTTTAGAGTAGCTGTGTTCCAGGTTAACAATAGTAATAACTGATGTTTTAGAGTAGCTGTGTCCCATGTTAACAATAGTAATAACTGATGTTTTAGAGTTGCTGTGTTCCATGTTAACAATAGTAATAACTGATGTTTTAGAGTAGCTGTGTTCCATGTTAACAATAGTAGTAACTGATGTTTTAGAGTAGCTGTGTTCCATGTTAACAATAGTAATAACTGATGTTTTAGAGTAGCTGTGTTCCATGTTAACAATAGTAATAACTGATGTTTTAGAGTTGCTGTGTTCCAGGTTAACAATAGTAATAACTGATGTTTTAGAGTAGCTGTGTTCCATGTTAACAATAGTAATAACTGATGTTTTAGAGTAGCTGTGTCCCATGTTAACAATAGTAATAACTGATGTTTTAGAGTAGCTGTGTTCCATGTTAACAATAGTAATAACTGATGTTTTAGAGTAGCTGTGTTCCATGTTAACAATAGTAATAACTGATGTTTTAGAGTAGCTGTGTTCCATGTTAACAATAGTAATAACTGATGTTTTAGAGTAGCTGTGTTCCATGTTAACAATAGTAATAACTGATGTTTTAGAGTAGCTGTGTCCCATGTTAACAATAGTAATAACTGATGTTTTAGAGTAGCTGTGTTCCATGTTAACAATAGTAATAACTGATGTTTTAGAGTTGCTGTGTTCCATGTTAACAATAGTAATAACTGATGTTTTAGAGTAGCTGTGTTCCATGTTAACAATAGTAATAACTGATGTTTTAGAGTAGCTGTGTTCCATGTTAACAATAGTAATAACTGATGTTTTAGAGTAGCTGTGTTCCATTTCAACAATAGTAATAACTGATGTTTTAGAGTAGCTGTGTTCCATGTTAATAATAGTAATAACTGATGTTCTAGAGTAGCTGTGTTCCATGTTAACAATAGTAGTAACTGATGTTTTAGAGTAGCTGTGTCCCATGTTAACAATAGTAATAACTGATGTTTTAGAGTAGCTGTGTCCCATGTTAACAATAGTAATAACTGATGTTTTAGAGTAGCTGTGTCCCATGTTAACAATAGTAATAACTGATGTTTTAGAGTAGCTGTGTTCCATGTTAACAATAGTAATAACTGATGTTTTAGAGTATGTTAACAATAGTAATAACTGATGTTTTAGAGTAGCTGTGTTCCATGTTAACAATAGTAATAACTGATGTTTTAGAGTAGCTGTGTCCCATGTTAACAATAGTAATAACTGATGTTTTAGAGTAGCTGTGTTCCATGTTAACAATAGTAATAACTGATGTTTTAGAGTAGCTGTGTTCCATGTTAACAATAGTAATAACTGATGTTTTAGAGTAGCTGTGTTCCATGTTAACAATAGTAATAACTGATGTTTTAGAGTAGCTGTGTTCCATGTTAACAATAGTAATAACTGATGTTTTAGAGTAGCTGTGTTCCATGTTAACAATAGTAATAACTGATGTTTTAGAGTAGCTGTGTTCCATGTTAACAATAGTAATAACTGATGTTTTAGAGTAGCTGTGTTCCATGTCAACAATAGTAATAACTGATGTTTTAGAGTAGCTGTGTTCCATGTTAATAATAGTAATAACTGATGTTCTAGAGTAGCTGTGTTCCATGTTAACAATAGTAGTAACTGATGTTTTAGAGTAGCTGTGTTCCATGTCAACAATAGTAATAACCGATGATTTAGAGTAGCTGTGTTCCATGTTAACAATAGTAATAACTGATGTTTTAGAGTAGCTGTGTTCCATGTCAACAATAGTAATAACTGATGTTTTAGAGTAGCTGTGTCACATGTTAACAATAGTAATAACTGATGTTTTAGAGTAGCTGTGTTCCATGTTAACAATAGTAATAACTGATGTTTTAGAGTAGCTGTGTTCCATGTCAACAATAGTAATAACCGATGATTTAGAGCAGCTCTGCTCTATTTCAATAATAGTAACAACCGATGTTTTTAGAGCAGCTATGCTCTATATCAACAGTAGTAACAACCGATGTTTTAGAGTCTTTGGATTTGTAATGTCACACTTGTATTTTATCGAACTAAGGATTGCGTACGATAAAAGGTCACTCATATGTTTAGTCTATCGCATTTGTTTTACCGGCATTGTTACATGTTTGTTCATTGTAATCCAATATGGTTGGTCTGCTCTAAATCAAGCATCGTATCCTGCAAAATTCCAGTTTTTTTATATGTACTGTGATTTATATCTAACTGTTATAACATGCCAATTTAATATTGACGGATACGGTGTATTCAGATGTCAGGTAATGTGAGTTTGGATGTTGTATTAAGTATTTTTGAATGTTAAATACAATGTATATGGATGTCAGATAAGATATATGTGGACGTCAGATTAAGCGTGTTTCAATGTCAGATTAGGAGTTTCTGAATGTCAAATAGGTGTTTAAATGTCAGGTAAAGTATGTTTGGATGTCAAGTCCGTGGTGTTTGAATGTCAGATTAGGAATTTCTGAATGTCAAATAGGTGTTTAAATGTCAAGTAAAGTATGTTTGGATGTCAAGTCCGTGGTGTTTGAATGTCAGATTAGGAGTTTCTGAATGTCAAATAGGTGTTTAAATGTCAGGTAAAGTATGTTTGGATGTCAAGTCCGTGGTTTTTGAATGTCAGATTGGGTGTATTTGAACGTCAAATACAGAGCATTTGAATTTCATATACGATTTGTTTGGTGTCAGGTAATGTTTGTTGTTTATCCAACAAGCCTTCAAGATAATGTATTTTTAATTACCTAACTTAGTATCGGAGACATCTGCTGATCAGTCACCTACACTATGAGTACAAATAACTCTACACTGGACAAAAAAAACAAAAAAACTTTCATATGAATGTGTGCATATTCTTCGCCGACGAATACTCCACATAAAAAAATATTCGACTTTCATTTATGGGACGGTGTATTATTAACATTATTAAATCATAAGTTCTGGTGCTGGAGATAAAGAAACAACTCAAGTTGACAACTTAATGAGTTAGAAAGTTGAGACTGAAGCTTGGAGTTTTATTAAAAAGATAAAATAAATCGATCTGCTAGAGATAAAAAAACAACTCAAGTTGGCAACTTAATGAGTTACAAAGTTGAGACTGAAACTTGGAGTTTTATAATAAATATAAAATAAATTAATATACGTAGTGATATATCTTAGACAATGCTTTCGAACTTCGTATTTATTTTATCCAATGTACAAATTCAATTTTTTTATATGTTCTGCACCGGTATAGATAGTTATGTTGTAACAATAAGAGAGCAAGAAAACGCCTCCTTTAACAAAAAAAATAGAACCAAATCAGTCCCTCAAGTGACCAGCAGGGACAGTAAAACATGCTGTCATCTTTAAATACACTTCTTCGGGTTGTTCCTTGGTAGCTCTTCTATATGTCTCGCTTAATATTCCAGTCTTAACTAAAAACAACATTCCAAAGCTGCAGGGTATGTCATCTCCACGTTCGCCGATCGAAACCCAAATGCACTAGAGAAATCTTCGTGTCTCGGAGATTTTCAACTGAAAAGTGGAAATGACATTCTTTCTGCTAAGTTTGTATGCTTACATCTTGCTTGGGGGATCTATTTTCAACATCTTTATTATGTTTGGGCATATAAAGCTTTAAGTTACTAACACTACTCACGCGTCTTTCTTACACCAAGCCTTCGTTGACATAAGTAGTTTTGAATTACTTTTTAGTAGGACTATATAGATGTCAAATATCAGAGAAACATTTTTTTTGCTTTCATTATTAAGTACTATATTTGATATTTTTAAAAAATGTGCACTTCGACGAATAAAATATGACGATTCAAAGTTTGTACATGATTCGTTTAATTTGAGAAAGTTTAAATACACTTCTGATGAAACTAGCGAAACGTTGGCTCAATGAGAATTTCACAATTCCGTTTTTAGAAAAAAAATCAATATATTTTTCTCTTCACTAGATGGTGCTGTTTTCATGATGACGTAAAACACACTCGAGTTAAAAATGTAATCTCAACACTGCTGGTGTGGGCGGTATTAAAACTTTAATTAAAATGAAGTACAGAACAACTTTAGGCCTTCTTAGGTCATCTTAATGTTAACAAAGTAAAAGTTGTTTTTCTTTACTGTTATTGCCAACATGTCTAAATCCTTTCAGTATCAAATAAAAACTTTGGAAAACAACAGAATGTTCAGTTTACTACACTTCGAGATTACAATTAAAGTAAGTCTTTCCATAACGAATTGTAATTTTCACACAACTTCAGCTAATCGTTTAATCTCTGCAACACAAATTTCATTTTTTTGAACACACAGGTGAAACCACTTCGAGATTTTATAATAATAATCTTTGAGTTCTTTTAAACTATAGCCTCACAAGATGCGAAACGTAGTTCCACCGTGCACCAGCTGTAAGTTTAAGGACATAAATCGCTAGGATTCTTGGTTCGATTATTTATGGTGAACACAGCACTTGTCCCGATGCTACTTTGCTCTGAAACAAACAAACATTTGTTAAACGTATATTGGAGCTATTAAATAAATATTTTTTTCCCTCACAGTTCTATCACATAATATGAATATTGTTCTAAGATATAAACGAGATATAGAATACGATTCTCAATCGATATTTGGAGAAACCTTTAATCAGTAATTCAAGTTACTCCAAAAATTTAAATCCTGAAAATAATCTTGGTGTTTGTTGATTGGTTCGCTTTTTGTTTTGTTTGTTTTGGAATTTCGCACAAAGCTACTCGAGGGCTATCTGTGCTAGCCGTCCCTAATTTAGCAGTGTAAGATTAGAGGGAAGGCAGCTAGTCATCACCACCCACCGCCAACTCTTGGGCTACTCTTTTACCAACGAAAAGTGGGATTGACCGTAACATTATAACGCCCCCCACGGCTGGGAGGGCGAGCATGATTGGCGCGACTCGGGCGCAAACCCGCGACCCGCAGATGACGAAGCGCACGCCTTAACGCGCTATGCCATGCCAGGCCCTGATTGGTTCGCATCAACAATTTTACTTTTGGTGTTTGTTGATTGGTTCGCATCAACAATTTTAATTTTGGTGCTCTTGACTGGTTCGCACGAACCATATTAGTTTTGGTGTTAGACCTGATAAGGCCAGGTGGCTAGGGCGCTCGACTCGTAATCCGAGGGTCGTAGGTTCGAATCCCTGTCACACCAAACATGCTCACCCTTTCAGCCGTGGAGTCGTTATTATGTAATGATCAATCTCACTATGTGTTAGTGAAAGATACCCCAAGAGTTGACAGTGAGTAGTGATGACTAGCTGCCTTCTCTTTAGTCTTACACTGCTAAATTAGGTACGGCTAGTGCAGATAGCCCTCGAGTTGCTTTGCGCGAAATTCAAAAATAGGCAAACGTTTGGCGTTTGTTGATTGGTTCTCACGAACAATTTTACCTTTTATTTTATATTCCTGTGAAGGGTGCTGTTAAACTTTACTGAATTTTTTTCCAGTTCATTTTCGAACCTAAGTTAGTTTAAGTCAGTTTTCAAATCACATCTCATTAATATTACAATTAATTAACAGAAAAGTTAAAAGTGTTAACACAGGTAATGTTTTATAAAGTGTGAACCAAAGTTAACGTCAAATAATTATTAGTTTTGTATCAATTCACGAGCCAAAATATCCAATATAACAGTAATAAAATATCAACTTTGACATAAGACTTGACTGGCTTTGTGTACGTTTAGATATAAAATTATATTTATATATACGGCTCAGTGACTTAGTTCTCAGTGTAGAGTGCTTATTAGTGTAGACTTTGGCCATCATATTTGATTTGTAGAGAACCCTAGTATCACAGTTTTAGTTACGGGCACTTGTGTGTACAGTTTCCATATAAGAGATAATCTAACTCTCGTTTTGTTTCTCAGAAATGTATGGAAAATATATCGTAGACTTTAATTTTTAGCCTCGTACCACACATCTCTTACGATTATACCCAAGCTGATATCAGCGTTCCACAATCGTACTGTTAAATATAACAAATGTATTTCTGTCAGTAGCGAACCAGATGTGACATAATAATGATTTACACAGTCATCAGGGATACGACATACTTGTTATATATATATATAGTATAGTTGGTATAGTTCGTTTGCTGTGCTGTCGATTAGTGCCTTCCTATCATAGTGGGGGCTTAAATGCTAAATTCAAGACGTAAGTTTTCAACTTACTTACTCCCAAATGATAGTACCTTATTTCGTCACTTTTATTTCAATTTTTTTTCCTTTACTTGGGAGAGAAGTCACATTCTCACCACTGTCTGCAAGCAGTGAAGGGTGACACGAATGTGGACGTTGTGGGCTTGAGCACCCACATCTTGCTCTCCTAATTTCTATTTCTATACTTATTGCTACTCTTTTATTTTTTATGTGAGACTCTGATAAACGGTGTCTCCCCACCGCAATGTGGGTCCTACATCGTCAGTCGCCTCTACAATAAGAGTACATTCTATAATCCCACATTACAGCTTGTGTGTGTTTTTCTTTTAGCAAAGCCACAAAGGCTATCTGCTCAGCCCACCGAGGGGAATCGAACCCCTGATTTTAGCGTTGTAAATCCGGAGACATACCGCTGTACTAGCGGGGGGCTTACAGCTTGTACCTTGAGATATTTTCATTAGTGCAGCGTTTTTGTTTAAATTATTCTTGTTTCGGCTTTTTTTTTTTAAGTTATAACAAACTAATTTAAATAGTCAGAGGTTTCGATTTGCTATTTTTAACGCAGTTCTTCCATGTGGTTTTGTTTATTTAACTTCATAAAAACTTATTTATTTTCACTAAAATTATATATATAAGATATAATGATAAGGTTTATTCATATTAATTTAATATAACAAAGACTACTTGTAAAACACTCGAATGTAATGACCAAATAACATCAATATGCTACTGTCAGATATCCGCATTAAATTACTGATAAAATTATTTTAGAGATGTGGAATTCGAACAAGAACACATGCCGGTAGGGAACATCTTATTGGTACATTTGGTAACAAGATTAAGGAAGGTTTAATATAAGATACGAAACTTATGTCTCAAATTGTCATATTTTTTTTGCAAATTAAAACAATGATCTGGTCACACCAAACATGCTCGCCCTTTCAGTAGTGAGGGCGTTATAAAGTGACGTTCAATCATACTATTCGTTGGTAAAAGAGTAGTCCAGGAGTTAGCGGTGGGTGCTGATGACTAGCTGCCTTCACTCTAGTTCTACACTGCTAAATTAGGGATGGCTAGCGCAGATAGACCTCGTGTAGCTTTGCGCAAAATTCAAAAGAGAAATATATTTCACAAATAATGTCAAAAACCGATTTTCAACGTCATAATTCCATAAACTTATCGCTGAGGCCCGGCATGGCCAGGTGGTTAAGGCAACCGACTCGTAATCTGAGAGTCACTGGTTCGAATCCCTGTCGCACCAAACATGCTCGCCCTTTCAGCCGTGGGGGCGTTATAATGTGACGGTCAGTTCCACTAATTATTGGTAAAAGAGTAGCCCAAGAGTTGGCGGTGGGTGGTGATGACTAACTGCCTTCCCTCTAGTCTTACACTGCTATATTAGGGACGGCTATCGCAGATAGCCCTCGTGTAGCTTTTCGCTGAATTCAAACCAAACCAATCTATTTTAACAGGTATTGCACGGGGTATAATAATAAAACTGAACTATAACGGGCAACTTTTAACTGGTTTTATACATGCAGCCACTATCGACTATTGTTTTTAACTTTTGTTATATTTAGTGAGCTATAAAACTTACTTTATAGTGCAGTTTGAGAGCTTTACCGTACCTATAAAGAGCATCGTGTGTTGCTATAACAAATATTATGATGACATTTTTACTAATGGATTTGTCATGTTGAGCTAAAAAGAAAACCGCATCATGCATAACAATTAACTAGTTACATTGACAAAAAACAATTACGGCGTAAAATAATAATTAATTCTCACAGATGGCGCTATAGATAAGCGTGCCTAATAAAAATGTGTTTTTTTTTAATTTCACGAAAAGCTACACAAGGACTATCCTGCGCTACTCGTCCCTAATTTAGCAGTGTAAGACTAGAGGGAAGGCAGCTAGTCATCATCACCCACCGCCAACTTTGGGCTACTCTTTTACCAACGAATAGTGGAATTGACCGCAACATTATAACGCCCCCACGGCTGAAAAGGCGAGCATGTTTGGCGCGACGGGGATGCGAACCCGCAACCTTTAGATTACAAGTCGCACGCCTTAATCTACCTGACCAAGCCGGGCCAAAAAACACAAGAATGAACTTACCTTTATCTTTGTTAGCTTATTTGTTTGTTTGTTTGTTTTTTGTTGAATTTTGCGCAAACGTATTTGATAGCTATTAGCGGTAGCTATATCTAATTTAACAACAACAGACTAGGGTAAATGAGGACCCGGCATAGTCAGTTGAAACTGGGTTCTGGATCAACTATCTGAGGTGTTCGAGTTCGAAACCCGTCGTCAAACATGCTGAGTCAGCCATCTGAATGTAAAAATTCTTGTCTCACAAAAATACTGGCCACAACCCCAAAGAAGTGGGGTTAAAGTTGTAACAGACACATACACGATTGTTTGTTTGTTTGTTTTTGAATTTCGCATAAAGCTACTCGAGGGCTATTTGTGCTAGTCGTCCCGAATTTAGCAGTGTAAGAGACTAGAGGGAAGGCAGCGAGTCATCACCACCCACCGCCAACTCTTGGGCTACTCTTTTATCAACGAATAGTGGAATTGACTGTCACTTTATAACGCCCCCACGGCTGAAAGGGCGAGCATGTTTAGCGCGACGGGGATGCGAACCCGCAACCCTTAGATTACAAGTCGCACGCCTTAACGCGCTTGGCCATGCCGGACCCACACACACACGAAACAAGAAAGAAAAAAGAAAACATTAAGTCAACATCACCTGTTGACCAGTTCTGGAAAACTCTCTTACCAACGAATAGTGGAACTGACCGCTACAAAATACGGTTACGTAATTCGATACCCCAGATTGCGAGCCGAGTGCCCTAATCCCCAAGTCATATCAGGTATACATTTATTTTAAAACCTGGACTATTTCAATAATGGGAATTAATATAATTAATTAGTTTATTTTACTTCTTTGAAAAAAATTAAAACTCGCGTGTAAACAACAGTTTATTAAATGATAATTCATTAATTCAAAGATTAACAAACAAATTAATTAATTAATTAGGCCCGGCAAGACCAGTTGGTTAAGGCACTCGACGCGTAATCTGAGGGTCGGTGGTTCGAATCCCCGTTCCACTAAACATGCTTGCCCTCTCAGCCGTGGGGGCGTTATAATGTGCAGTTAATCCCACTATTCGTTGGTAAAAGAGTAGCCCAAGAGTTGGCGGTGGGTGATGATGACTAGCTGCCTTCCCTCTAGTCTTACACTGCTGAATTAGGGACGGCTAGCGCAGATAGCTTTCGTGTAGCTTTACGCGAAATTCAAAGCAAACCAAACCAATTAATAATTAAGTACATATCAGCAAGTAGATATATGAGATAACTACGTGTTGTGTTTTTTTTTTATGTGTTTTCATAACCATTATGGAAGTTCCCTTTGTTTAGAAAAACAGTTTATTTTCCTACCATAATTTTCATATGAGGTCAGAACCTTGTTAAAGAATAGTTTGGTTTCCACCAGAGCAGAACCTAACAACGTATATATTTCCAATGCTTTGCTTGTTTGTTATTATTAAAATCTCAATAGAGAACTCAACATATTTTTGTGTGTGTGTTATGCTCGTCCAATACGAACGGTGCTGATAGTGCATCACACTGTCGGAAGAATTTCATATAAGGATTTATTATAAGAAGATCCAGCTTTCATCCAAATTTTATCATCATTGTAAGCCAAGAAAGAAAGACAAAACTCTGCATCGAATAGGATATAAGAGAAAGAAGGAAGTCTGAAGAAAACGGGTTTTGAAGGACAATATTCAACACACAAACTAATCTCGCTCTGAATATTCGTGTATCATGTGAACGTTTTCACAACTAAGACGTCAGCAAACTTTACGGCCAAAGTAATCCGAATATAAAATAATGCGATTAGCAAACCCTGAAGATTATGGACGCGAGAGTTTCTAGTTGAAGGAAGTTTTCCAATCGTCTGTCGCTGTAATTATGGGTTTTTGTTACGTCATCATTTATAAACCAATAAGACGTATTTCCGTTGCATTATCCGCATATTTTACTTCCAAATGTTTTAGAGGTTTTTAATTAAATCAAGTAATGTACTCGCGATACTCCAGCAAGAAATGTTTAGATATTATTATAAATACCAGTTTTTCTTACTTCTTATGTGTCTTGACGGAAGTTTACCTTCGTGAAAACTACTGTTTTCCAGGATACGTACGTGTGCGTGTTTAGTTGTGTTTTTCTTCAGTTTCGCACAAAGCTACTCGAGGGCTATCTGTGCTAGTCGTCCCTAATTTAGCAGTGTAAGACTAGAGGGAAGGCAGTTAGTTCTCACCACCCACCGCCATCTCTTGGGCTACTTTTTTACCAACGAATGGTGGGATTGACCGTAACATTATAACGTCCCCACGGCTGAAAGGGCGAGCATGTTTGACGCGACGGGGATGCGAACCCGCGACTCTCAGATTACGAGTCGCAGGCCTTAACACGCTTGGCCATGACAGGCCCGTTTAGATGTGCTACGTTAAATACGATGTATTCCGATGCACTTATGTATACCTACTGGTTTCTTGATTTCACTTTTCACACTGAAAATCCGAATCGCTTCAGGTGTTTATAGTTCACGATAGAAAAAACAAAATGTGTTACTTTATCAGTCACTTTGTGCTCAGTTTTATTACAGTATTTTTTTTTAAATTTCACGTGCAACGCACGCTGATGCTCTCGCGATTTTCGGTCTTCTTATTTATTTTGTTTTTTTTTTCTCTCGTCGATAAACTGCTCATCCTAGTATAAGGAATTTGATTACTTTGGTTTTGATCGAAAACGTTCACTTCAGTCGAATTGTGAATATCTAGAGAGTAAAGGAACGAAAAAACGAAAGATAAACATTGAAATGATAAATCAGTAGCAGTTAAATGGGTCAGTGAGCACTCTTGTACATAGGAAACACTACTCTTGGCATCTCTACATGGACAACCTTACTTTGATGAGGCACTCTTGTACATAGGAAACACTACTCTTGGCATCCTTCTACATGGACAACCTTACTTTGATGAGGCACTCTTCTACATAGGAAACACTACTCTTGGCATCTCTCTACATGGACAACCTTAGTTTGTTGAGGCACTCTTGTACATAGGAAACACTACTCTCGACATCCTTCTACATGGACAACCTTACTTTGATGAGGCACTCTTGTACATAGGAAACACTACTCTTGGCGTCCTTCAACATGGACAACCTTACTTTCTTGAAATACTCTTGTACATAGGAAACACTACTCTTGGCGTCCTTCTACATGGACAACCTTACTTTCTTGAAATACTCTTGTACATAGGAAACACTACTCTTGGCATCCTTCTACATGGACAACCTTACTTTGTTGAGGCACTCTTGTACATAGGAAACACTACTCTTGGCATCCTTCTACATGGACAACCTTACTTTGTTGAAATACTCTTGTACATAGGAAACACTACTCTTGGCATCCTTCTACATGGACAACCTTACTTTGTTGAGACACTCTTGTACATAGGAAACACTACTCTTGGCATCCTTCTACATGGACAACCTTACTTTGTTGAAATACTCTTGTACATAGGAAACACTACTCTTGGCATCCTTCTACATGGACAACCTTACTTTGTTGAGACACTCTTGTACATAGGAAACACTACTCTTGGCATCCTTCTACATGGAGAACCTTAATTTGTTGAAATACTCTTGTACATAGGAAACACTACTCTTGGCATCCTTCTACATGGATAACCTTACTTTGTTGAGACACTCTTGTACATAGGAAACACTACTCTTGGCATCCTTCTACATGGACAACCTTACTTTGTTGAAATACTCTTGTACATAGGAAACACTACTCTTGGCATCCTTCTACATGGACAACCTTACTTTGTTGAGACACTCTTGTACATAGGAAACACTACTCTTGGCATCCTTCTACATGGAGAACCTTAATTTGTTGAAATACTCTTGTACATAGGAAACACTACTCTTGGCATCCTTCTACATGGAAAACCTTACTTTGTTGAGACATTCTTGTACATAGGAAACACTACTCTTGGCATCCTTCTACATGGAGAACCTTAGTTTGTTGAAATACTCTTGTACATAGGAAACACTACTCTTGGCATCCTTCTACATGGATAACCTTACTTTGTTGAAATACTCTTGTACATAGGAAACACTACTCTTGGCATCCTTCTACATGGATAACCTTACTTTGTTGAGACATTCTTGTACATAGGAAACACTACTCTTGGCATCCTTTTACATGGACAACCTTAATTTGATGGGGCACTCTTGTACATAGGAAACACTACTCTTGGCATCCTTCTACATGAACAACCTTACTTTGTTGAGACACTCTTGTACATAGGAAACACTACTCTTGGAATCCTTCTACATGAACAACCTTACTTTGAGAAATACTCTTGTACATAGGAAACACTACTCTTGGCATCCTTTTACATGAACATCCTTAATTTGATGGAGCACTCTTGTACATAGGAAACACTACTCTTGGCATCCTTCTACATGGATAACCTTACTTTGATGAAACACTCTTGTACATAGGAAACACTACTCTTGGCGTCCTTCAACATGGACAACCTTACTTTCTTGAAATACTCTTGTACATAGGAAACATTACTCTTGGCGTCCTTCTACATGGACAACCTTACTTTCTTGAAATACTCTTGTACATAGGAAACACTACTCTTGGCATCCTTCTACATGGACAACCTTACTTTGTTGAGACATTCTTGTACATAGGAAACACTACTCTTGGCATCCTTCTACATGGACAACCTTACTTTGTTGAGACATTCTTGTACATAGGAAACACTACTCTTGGCATCCTTCTACATGGACAACCTTACTTTGTTGAAATACTCTTGTACATAGGAAACACTACTCTTGGCATCCTTCTACATGGATAACCTTACTTTGTTGAGACACTCTTGTACATAGGAAACACTACTCTTGGCATCCTTCTACATGGACAACCTTACTTTGTTGAAATACTCTTGTACATAGGAAACACTACTCTTGGCATCCTTCTACATGGACAACCTTACTTTGTTGAGACACTCTTGTACATAGGAAACACTACTCTTGGCATCCTTCTACATGGAGAACCTTAGTTTGTTGAAATACTCTTGTACATAGGAAACACTACTCTTGGCATCCTTCTACATGGATAACCTTAGTTTGTTGAGGCACTCTTGTACATAGGAAACACTACTCTTGGTATCCTCCGACATGGACCACCTTAGTTTGTTGAAATACTCTTGTACATAGGAAACACTACTCTTGGCATCCTTCTACATGGATAACCTTACTTTGTTGAAATACTCTTGTACATAGGAAACACTACTCTTGGCATCCTTCTACATGGATAACCTTACTTTGTTGAGACACTCTTGTACATAGGAAACACTACTCTTGGCATCCTTCTACATGGACAACCTTACTTTGTTGAAATACTCTTGTACATAGGAAACACTACTCTTGGCATCCTTTTACATGGACAACCTTACTTTGTTGAGACACTCTTGTACATAGGAAACACTACTCTTGGCATCCTTCTACATGAACAACCTTACTTTGTTGAGACACTCTTGTACATAGGAAACACTACTCTTGGAATCCTTCTACATGAACAACCTTACTTTGTTGAAATACTCTTGTACATAGGAAACACTACTCTTGGCATCCTTCTACATGGATAACCTTACTTTGTTGAGACATTCTTGTACATAGGAAACACTACTCTTGGCATCCTTCTACATGGATAACCTTACTTTGTTGAGACACTCTTGTACGTAGGAAACACTACTCTTGGCATCCTTTTACATGGACATCCTTAATTTGATGGGGCACTCTTGTACATAGGAAACACTACTCTTGGCATCCTTCTACATGGACAACCTTACTTTGTTGAAATACTCTTGTACATAGGAAACACTACTCTTGGCATCCTTCTACTTGGACAACCTTACTTTGTTGAGACACTCTTGTACGTAGGAAACACTACTCTTGGCATCCTTCTACATGGACAACCTTACTTTGTTGAGACACTCTTGTACGTAGGAAACACTACTCTTGGCATCCTTCTACATGGACAACCTTAGTTTGTTGAGGCACTCTTGTACATAGGAAACACTACTCTTGGCATCCTTCTACATGGACAACCTTAGTTTGTTGAGGCACTCTTGTACATAGGAAACACTACTCTTGGTATCCTTCTACATGGACAACCTTAGTTTGTTGAGGCACTCTTGTACATAGGAAACACTACTCTTGGTATCCTCCGACATGGACCACCTTAGTTTGTTGAGGCACTCTTGTACATAGGAAACACTACTCTTGGTATCCTCCTACATGGACAACCTTACTTTGATAAGGCTCCCTATTATAGGAAACTCAACATTTTTTTTGAAGTAAGAAGGTGTAGCAGGGTGCTGGTCTTTTAGATAACTGGAGAGAACTTACAGCCAATGTTATTAAACTTCGAACTGCTAAATTACAAAAGTAATGGAGCTGTAAAAATGCGAACATACATAGTTTTGATGGGCGTTACAGGATCTTAATAAAACGTGACTTATAAACTTTGTGTAAAGGGTCTTAAGACGTCTGTGTCTTCTATATATGTGTACATAACTTTCATTTGTCCGTTGGTTCAACACATTCTTCATAGGGGCCCGGCATTTCCAGGTGGTTAGGGCGCGCGACTTGTAATCTGTGGATCGTGGGTTCGAATCTCTGTCTAACCAAACATGCTCGCCCTTTCAGCCGTGGAGTCATTATAATGTGACGGTCAATCTCACTATTCGTTGGTAAAAGAGTAGCCCAAGAGTTTGCGGTGGGTGGTTATGACAAGCTACCTTTCCTCTATTTTTTACACTGCTAAATTAGGTACGGCTATAGCACGTAGCCCTCGTGCAGCTTTGCGCGAAACTTATAAAAACAAAACAAACAGACAAAACACCTACCGCATAAATCACTTTTTTAAAAATAAACAAATATTCGTGAGGCTGAAACCTTTTTCATGATGAAAGACGACTTCAGTTGTAAAAAAAATAGAAGGAAAAAATAAAGAAGGTATTTGATTGAGTACATCCTCAGTTTTTCGATATTAAAAATTAGCTGTTATTATTTTCTTTAAGGAAATGCGATGATGAATTATTTTCCTATGCGAATCAAACCAAAGCAAAGCTACAGGAAAATAGGCAGGAAAAAGAAAAAAAATTGGATACACAATCGATTTCCTACAACCATAACGAGAGCACATGGTTCGCTCAACCGCTGTCCTTTGGAATTAGTTCTCAAGTTTTTATCCCACGTGTTTCTTGCTCCTGAAGAATTTCCCTACAGGGTCAAACCTGTCCCCAAAGTCATTGTCAGATCACTACATCTGTTTAATAATTTAAAACTGTGCAAAGCGAAGAGACGAATAAGTCAGGGACAATTTTTTCTCTAGTTACATTTGGAATTATTGTGTAATATTCGAAAATTATGCAGTGAATAAGGATTCGTGCCAAGTAACTCACGAAGCACTAAAATACATTGTGGAGGCTCTAATAAATAAAATAATACACACTACTCTGTAACAAAGTATTCGAATGTACAAACTTGTTATAATGGTGATACTCTCCTAGTGCAACGCTGTCCATCCTTGACCTGATAAACTCGAACTATTCTGTCCAGAAAAGTGTCCAGTGTAATTTATCTCCGTAATTAAAGATTAGTGAAGATAAAGGATATGTTATAATTGCACGAATTAACACCTTCAGATAACAGCTGATAAGGATAACACAAGTGATATTCTAAAATGCTCCTTTGGTCACTGAAAAACCAGAATTATCTCTGATGGAAATTTTCAGCAAGAGTAATGCATTCTTTTACTGGATAAAATGTTCTATTATGGCCTAGAATGTTGTCAGTTTAATATGTTTAATATGAATTGGCATTGTAAAAACACACTCCCAGTATGTGGAATGTGACCCTCACCTTCTCTGAAAATAAATGCAAGTATTCTGATTGCTTACATGCCTCCTGACCCACCCACATCCAACCATGAGTTTGAATCCACATTCAATCTGCGACCAGTGTCAAACATTTTTGTATAAGATAGTTTTATACACCATAATAGAACAATAATAATCATAGAGGCTAAGCCTGTGTCGGACAGATTTAAACACCAAACAGGACAATATTAATCATGGAGACTAGGCCTTTGTTGGAAAGCTTTATACGCCAAAGATAATAATAATATATCAAAGAGATTAGGCCTGTGTTGGAAAGCTCTATGCACCAAAGAAAACAATAATAATCATGAAGACCAGGCCAATGTTGGAGAGTTTCATACGAGAAAATTGTTTGTTTGTTTGTTTTTTGGAATTTCGCACAAAGCTACTCGAGGGCTATCTGTGCTAGCCGTCCCTAATTTAGCAGTGTAAGACAAGAGGGAAGGCAGCTAGTCTTTACCACCCACCGCCAACCCTTGGGCTACTCTTTTACCAATGAATAGTGGGATTGACTGTTACATTATACGCCCCCACGGCTGGGAGGGCGAGCATGTTTAGCGCGACGCGGGCGCGAACCCGCGACCCTCAGATTACGAGTCGCACGCCTCACGCGCTTGGCCATGCCAGGCCCATACGAGAAAAATCAGAATAATAATATATCACAGAGACTAGGCCTTTGTTGAAAAGATTTATACACCAAACAAAATAATAATATTCATGAAGACTAGGCCTATTTCGGAGAGTTTTATACATCAAATAGAATAATAATATATCACAGAGATTACGACTGCCTTGGACAGCTTTATACATCAAACAGAACAATAATAAATCACACAGTTCAAGCCTGTGTTGGAAAGCTTTATACACAAAACAGAACAGTAATAATCATAAATACTAGGCCCATGTTGGAAAGCTTTATACAGCAAATAGAACAATAACAATCATAGAAACTAGCCTTTGTTCGATACCTATATGCATGAAACAGAACAATAATATATAACAGACATTAACCCTGTGTTGGACAGCTTTATATACCAAACAGAATAATACCATATCACAGAGAATAAGCTTGTGTTGGAAAGCTTTATACACAAAACAGAACAACAATAATAATGAAAACTAGGCCTATGTTGGAAAGCTTTATACACCAAACAGAACAATAATTATCGTGGAACCAAGAGCTGTGTTGGAGAGCTTTATACATCAAACAGAATGTGGGAATGCACCTGTATAAAAAGCTTTATATACCAAATAAAACAATAATAAACATGAATACCAGGTCTATGTAAGAAATCTTTATGCACCAAACAAGGCAATGATAATCATGATGATTAGGCCTATGTTGGAACGTTTTATACGCTAAACAGAGTACAAATATGTCACAGAGATTATGCCTCTGTTCCAAAGCTTTATACACGAAACGAAACAATAATAATTATGAAAACTAGGCCTATGTTGGAAAGCTTTATAAATCAAATAGAACAAGAATATATCACAAAGATTATGCCTATGTTGTAAAGCTTCATACATCAAACAGAACAATAATAATCATGGAGACTAGGCCTATATCGGAGAGCTTTATACATCAAACAGAACAATAATAATCATGGAGACTAGGCCTATATCAGAGAGCTTTATACATCAAACAGAATAATAATATGTCACAGAGATTAAGCCTGTGTTTGAACGTTTATCCCACCAAACGGAGCAATAATAATCATGGAGAATAGGCCTATGTCCGAGAGCTTTATACATCAAACATAATAATAATTATCCTGAAGACTAGGCCTACGTTTGAGAACTTTATACATCAAACAAAATAAGAAAAATCATAGAGACTCTAGGCCTATGTTAGAGATCTTTGCACGCCAACAGAATAACAATATATTACAGAGATTAGGCCTGTGTTGGAAAGCATTATATCCCAAACAAAGCGATAATAATCATGGAGACTAGGCCTATGTTGGAGAGCTTTATACAGCAAAGAGAATAAGAGATTAGACCAGTGTAAAAAGCTTTATACACTAAACAAAATAATAAGAAACATGAATACGAGGCCTATGTAAGAAAGCATTATGAATCAAACAGAACAATAGAAGTTAGGCCTGTGTTGGACAACTCTATACAACAAACAGAACAATAATAATCATAGAGACTATGTCTACGTTGGAGATCTGTATACACAAAACAGAATAATAATATATCACAGAGAATTGGCCTGTATTGAAAAGCTTTATTCACAGAACAAAACAATAATAATCATGAAGATTAGTCTCATGTTAGAAAGCTTTATACAGCAAACAGAACAATAATATAACACAGTGATTAGACCTATGTTGTAAAGTTTTATACATAAAATAGAACAATAATAATCATGGAAACTAGGCCTATGTTGGAAGGGTTTATGCATCAAACAGAACAATAATAATCACGAAGACTAGGTTGCAAAAGCATACAAAATCATTTCTGTTCACACATTGTTACTGTGAATTTCCTGCATTCCTGATCTCTGTAATTATTTTACATTTCCAAGAAGTGAACCTGACAGTTGATTCTAGCTGATTTTAAAAGATTCTCAGTTTGTATTTGTTTGGTTGGTTTTTAGGGGTGGAGCTTGTTGATTTTAAAAGATTCTCAGTTTTTATTTGTTTGATTGGTTTTTAGGGGATGGAGCAACAATTGCTTTATTAAAAGCAAACGACGCTAATGGTTGGATGCCTGGCTGTAGTATTTCTATAATTCACACATAATCGTACTGAATGTACCAATGACTTAAGATAATTCTTTCGGTCTTACTTTTGAATACTTGTATTTGTGACAAGTTTCATCGTGAATTCTTTCATGAAGAAACATTAAAAATATAATAAAATAAGTTGCTTTAAGCTTTAGGTAATTATTTAGTTTGTTTGGAATTCCGCGCAAAGCTACATAAAGGCTATTTGAGTTAGCTATGCATAAGTTAGCAGTTTAAGACTAGAGGGAAGGCAGCTAATCATCACCACCCACCGCCAACTCTTGGACTACTCTTTTATTAACGAATAGTGGGATTGGCAATGAGCCCCCCGCTAGTACAGCGGTATGTCTCCGGATTTACAACGCTAAAATCAGGGATTCAATTCCCCTCGGTGGACTGAACAGATAGCCCTTTGTGGCTTTGCTATACGAAAAACACATACACTTTTACCAACGAATGGTGGGATTGACCATTACACTATAATGCCCACATGGCTGAAAGAGCGAGCATGTTTGGTGTAACGAGAATTTGCGCCCGCGACCTTCGGATTACGAATTAAGTGTATTAACCACCTGGCCAAACAAAGAAACTCTATAATTACATTTGTTCAAGGTATGATACCTGAAGAAAGGGAAACACCTGAGTTACGTTCACTATACTATTTTCCTATAAAATACTATAAAAGTTGCAAAGGACGTTTTGAAAATAAATAATTGTGACATACGTCTAGAATACGAAAGATTTTAAAATAACATAATAACAAGGTTTTTATTGTTTTGATACACAATTCGAATGTTTCGAACGTAAAATATCTTTTCCACAACTTTCTCGTTCTCAGTATAATAAAAAAACTTTTACTTAAATGGAATGAAACAAACCATATGTGTTAAGTTTACAAGTATATCTCATTAAAACTTTGAAGATTTGTCATTATCGTAATTACTACAATTCTGCTGATCCTTATTGTTTTTAAGATTTAATAAAAAATACAACAGTTATCTAATACCTTCCCCCCTCATCCCCACTCCACACACACATCTACTTTGGCAAGATTTACCCTAAGGTTTAGTTGTGTTGTTGTTTGTTTATCTCTCATCCTGTTAAAGGTAATTTATGTTCCTCAGTATTTAATATCAGTTAGTTTCGAATTACGTGAAAAATATTTGTACATAATTCGAATTTCAAAAAATAAAAATAAAATGATCCGGTAACATCACATAATGTCTCACTGCATAATATCTCTATACGTAAAGTTGTAATTTATTGTTTTCATACGGATATACCTACGTGGTAATAAATTATAGAAGCTGTGCAGTACTGTTGGAAAGTCATTAATAAAACAAACTAATCATTCGTCTTTATTTTTTTTAATGATTATGCTAAACGATTAGAAATATTTATTTTAATGTATTAAGATATATGCGGTTTAATTTTAAATGCACGTCTGGTTGAGGCCCGGCATGGCCAGGTGGGTTAAGGCGTGCGGCTCGTAATCTGAGGGTCTCGTGTTTGCATTCCCATCTCACCAAACATGCTCGCCCTTTCAGCCGTGGGAGCGTTATAATGTGACGGTCAATGCTACTATTCGTTGGTAAAAGAGTAGCCCAAGAGTTGGCGGTGGGTGATGATGACCAGTTGCCTTCCCTCTAGTCTTACACTCCTAAATTAGGGACGGTTAGCGCAGATAGCCCTCGAGTAGCTTTGCGCGAAATTAAAAAAAAAACAAGCAAAACAAACGTCTGGTTGAGGGCGCTATGTGACTGAAAATATTTTATGTTAAGTGATGAAATATGTGTAATTTAATTTCGTATTTTATCATCCGCTTGAGAGCGCTATAGAACTGTAAGTATTTGAATCATTATTTCTTATTTCACAAAAAAAACATACCTTTGGCCATTTATGCTCCGTCCAGTGTAGGTATAAAGACTCGATTTTTAGTGATACGTGCCCTCGGACTTACCGCTGAATTACAAGAGGGCAGAATAGTTTGAAAGTGTTTGATTTTAATGCTCAGATAAGCCTTTTTTTTATCCATTTTATGAATTTCTCTCTATATATAACCATTTATATTTGAAAATTGCATTTATGTATTTTCTCTTCAACCAGCTGGACCCCAGTGGTATTTCTGTGTACTTATATTGCTAAAACGGGAATTTCTATGCCCTCTATGTGAGGAGTACAGGTGTACTTTTAGAAATTTGTGTCCAGTAACAAACAAACAAACAAATGGCCTAATAAGGTGATTAATAACGAGAATGGAGTACAATTAATTTTATTAAGTCTACAATGGTTACAAAACACATGTATTTTCATCCCTCAGCTATCTCCTTGACCACCCCTTTACGACTGGTGATGTTAGACGTTCCATCACCAACGGTAGTAGGACAGGAAGTGGAACTCACCTGTAGCTTTGACCTCAATGGAGACACGTTGTACTCGGTGAAGTGGTACAAGGATGATGTGGAATTCTACCGTTTTGTTCCGAATGACTGGCCTCCTGGACAGTTTCTTCCGCTAGGTGGCGTCAGAGTTGATGTAAGTTGAACAAGAGATCCATGTATTTTTGTTTTGTTTTAAAATACATTGACGTTCCAACAAAAGGCAGGTCTTCCGTTTTATTACCATCCAAAGGCCAGTAATATTGTTTATTTTTCAAGCGAAATATGATTCACGCACTGCATTAAGAGGAGTGTGTAAATCGAGGGTCGCGGGTTCGAATCCCCGACACACCAAACATGTTTACCCTTTCAGCCGTGGGGGCGTTATAATGTGACGGTCAGTCCCACTATTCAATAGTGAAAGAGTAGCTCAAGAGTTGGCGGTGGGTGGTGATGACTAGCTGCCTTCCCTCTAGTCTTACACTGCTAAATTAGGAAGGACTAGCGCAGATAGTCCTCGTGTAGTTTTGCGTGAAATTCAAACCAAACCAATGTCGTATTGATTCACTCAACTAGGTTATATTGTTTTAATATTCCTTGTATTTATCTTCGTGAACTTCATGGAAATATTTAACACGTTAATACTGTTGGGAAGTTTAACGTATTCTTATTATCTCTCTACACAAATTGCTCGAGACGAACAGGCGAATGGTTAAAACCACCATTAACGTATATTTGTCAATAGATCTATATACATATAAACTTCTTACACTAGTTTCTATTGGCTCTGTTGTGTACACTTTTATTTCAAATAAACAAACCACTTTGACTGTTCTATTTCAATCTCCGTTATTACTTCCCGACTTTTCATGACACGACTTGGTTTACATTCTACCAGTATCTGGACTTTAAAAGCTACACTTAAGGTTGAAATCTGACAAATGATGTGAAACACTTTCAGATACAAGTTTTAATGGACAATAAATAACAAAAATTAAATACATTGATGGCTATATAAAAATATATATACATGAAACAGAATCCCACTGACAAAGCAATAAGTGTCCGGACTTATAACGAAAGAAATCAGGCTTCGTTACCAGTAGTGGGCAAAGAACAGACAGTCCATTGTGCAGACAGTACTTTTGCGTTTATACAGCTAAGTAGCTTCATGGACGTGCAACAGACAGTACTGTTATGTTTATGCAGCTAAGTAGCTTCATGGACGTGCAACAGGCAGTACTGTTATGTTTATACAGCTAAGTAGCTTCATGGACGTGCAACAGACAGTACTGTTATGTTTATGCAGCTAAGTAGCTTCATGGACGTGCAACAGACAGTACTGTTATGTTCATACAGCTAAGTAGCTTCATGGACGTGCAACAGACAGTACTGTTATGTTTATGCAGCTAAGTAGCTTCATGGACGTGCAACAGGCAGTACTGTTATGTTTATACAGCTAAGTAGCTTCATGGACGTGCAACAGACAGTACTGTTATGTTTATACAGCTCAGTAGTTTCATAGACGTGCAACAGACAGTACTGTTATGTTTATGCAGCTAAGTAGCTTCATGGACGTGCAACAGACAGTACTGTTATGTTTATGCAGCTAAGTAGTTTCATAGACGTGCAACAGACAGTACTGTTATGTTTATGCAGCTAAGTAGCTTCATGGACGTGCAACAGACAGTACTGTTATGTTTATGCAGCTAAGTAGCTTCATGGACGTGCAACAGACAGTACTGTTATGTTTATACAGCTAAGTAGCTTCATGGACGTGCAACAGACAGTACTGTTATGTTTGTTTGTATTTTTGTGGCTATTATCGTAAGTTTACTTCATTTATGCTTGATTGAAAAGTTAATTATTTTACGCCGTATTTTTTGCGACTCACAGACAGCACGTTTTAATTATAAGTAATAACTTGACACGCTGAGATAACAGGATATAACAACGTATATTCCAGCAAAATCAAGCATGGGGCGTGTGTGCACCGTCATCTTTGTAATTATGTGTGTCTAAGTAACGTAACCCTAATTACTCGTGAAGATGCTAAACACAAAGTCACGTGACCTGGAAATGCCCTCTAGCTGTTTTAATTAAACCAGAATTTGATCTTAATATCTATTAAGCAGCTAGTATAATTTCAGTACAATAATGATATTTCACAATACAAACACAACCAAGTTTGAATGAAATAACCACTTGTTTACATAGAATGACAATCTCTGTAGGCTCGAGATAACCCAGTTGCTTTGCGCCATGAAACGCCAAACCAACAAACCCGATAAAATTTACTGTAAAACCAGAAAACCAGCAGTATTCAACCAGGAATAAAATGTGAAATAATTACCCCTACCCTTGTTTTTATCTACACGTTGCATCTTGTTCCAAATTGTGATAAGAAACAAAAGGGGTAAATAAACGGGATTTTTTTTATTAACGCACCCCTACTTTTATATTAAATATTTAGAGAATTTGTCCTTTCAAATATTTTGACTTTTTTCACTACCACCCCTTTAACACGTCCGATCAGTTTATTACGATGTGTCCGATTTTTGTAAAATATTTTTAATCAAATATAACTGTACGCAGTTCCTGTTAACAACATATCTTTAGTATCCTGGTGGGCCACCCGTTAGTACAGCGGTAAGTCTACAGATTTACAATGCTAAAATTAGGGCTTCGATTCCACTCGGTGGGTTCAGCAGATTGCTCGATGTGGCTTTGCTATAAGAAAACACAAACATACACCATGGTGGTTTATTCTTAAGTATACGAACTTGCAACGCTAAAACTCGGGAATCTGTTCCGCAAGATGGACATATCAGATAGCCCAATTTACTCTGAAACAAACAAAACAAGTGACAATGACTAAAACCTTTGTTTTCACTTCGCCTTTTTTTTTTTGTAAACATAAATATCATAACCAACCATTCCTACTTTTTGCTCTGGAAAGTAATCAAACTTACTCTTACTACCATTATATTACTGGTGTTAGGGAGATGTAAAAAGTGTGTACTTCACAAAACAATTCGAAATATTTTATAACTAATAAGTATGTCCAGTTAGAAATCCCATTACTCAAACTCCAATACTAATTATGTCCAGTTAGAAATCCCATTACTCAAACTCCAATACTAATTATGTCCAGTTAGAAATCCCATTACTCAAACTCCAATACTAATTATGTCCAGTTAGAAATCCCATTACTCAAACTCCAATACTAATTATGTCCAGTTAGAAATCCCATTACTCAAGCTCCAATACTAATTATGTCTAGTTAGAAATCCCATTACTCAAACTCCAATACTAATTTTGTCCAGTTAGAAATCCCATTACTCAAGCTCTAATACCAGTCTTTTTCAAATACGTTAAATGAGTTTCAGCCAAACGTGTTTTGTTTCCTAAAACTATTTTCTAATCAGCTTTATTTCATTTTATTTGTTTTCAATTTCGCGCAAAGTTACACGGGGGCTATTTGCGCTTGCCGTCTCTAATTTAGCAAGGAAAGGCTAGAGGGAAAGGTAGCTAGTCATTAAAACTGACCACCAACTTTTAGGATACTCTTTTACCAAGATGAATATTGGGACTAACCGTCACATATAACGCCCCCACGATTGTTTGGTTGAACATCAATTCAGTCTCGCGCCTTTCACATTGCGAGTCGATCAACCCAACCAAAATAATTGTCCTGTAAATAGGTAGAGTTTCAGCGCTATTATTCCACGTCCTAACGTGGCTAAAGCCATTATAATACTTGTAGATTAAACCTAGAACTGGACCAATATATACCTCTATAGTCACTCCAATTGAACATAGAACTAGACCAATATGAGATGGCAGCCTGCTATTAAAACTCTAGTTATATCTAGAACTAGACCAATATGAGATGGCAGCCTGCTATCATAGTAGCAGACTAGTATAAGGTAACATTCCACGCTTATTACTCTAGTTGTACCCAGAACTGGACAGTATAAGGTAACATCCCACGCTTATTACTCTAATTGTACGCAGAACTGGACAGTATATGGCAACATCCCACCCTTATTACTCTAGTTGTACCCAGGACTGGACAGTATAAGGTAACATCCCACCCTTATTACTCTAGTTGTACCCAGAACTGGACAGTATAAGGTAACATCCCACCCTTATTACTCTAGTCGTACCCAGAACTGGACAGTATAAGGTAACATTCCACCCTTATTACTCTAGTTGTACCCAGAACTGGACAGTATAAGGTAACATCCCACGCTTATTACTCTAATTGTACGCAGAACTGGACAGTATATGGTAACATCCCACCCTTATTACTCTAGTTGTACCCAGGACTGGACAGTATAAGGTAACATCCCACCCTTATTACTCTAGTTGTACTCAGAACTGGACAGTATAAGGTAACATCCCACCCTTATTACTCTAGTTGTATCCAGAACTGGACAGTATAAGGTAACATCCCACCCTTATTACTCTAGTTGTACTCAGAACTGGACAGTATAAGGTAACATTCCACCCTTATTACTCTAGTTGTACCCAGAACTGGACAGTATAAGGTAACATCCCACGCTTATTACTCTAATTGTACGCAGAACTGGACAGTATATGGTAACATCCCACCCTTATTACTCTAGTTGTACTCAGAACTGGACAGTATAAGGTAACATCCCACCCTTATTACTCTAGTTGTACTCAGAACTGGACAGTATAAGGTAACATTCCACGCTTATTACTCTAGTTGTACCCAGAACTGGACAGTATAAGGTAACATCCCACGCTTATTACTCTAATTGTACGCAGAACTGGACAGTATATGGCAACATCCCACCCTTATTACTCTAGTTGTACCCAGGACTGGACAGTATAAGGTAACATCCCACCCTTATTACTCTAGTCGTACCCAGAACTGGACAGTATAAGGTAACATTCCACCCTTATTACTCTAGTCGTACCCAGAACTGGACAGTATAAGGTAACATCCCACGCTTATTACTCTAGTTGTACTCAGAACTGGACAGTATAAGGTAACATCCCACCCTTATTACTCTAGTTGTACTCAGAACTGGACAGTATAAGGTAACATCCCACCCTTATTACTCTAGTTGTACTCAGAACTGGACAGTATAAGGTAACATCCCACCCTTATTACTCTAGTTGTACTCAGAACTGGACAGTATAATGTAACATCCCACCCTTATTACTCTAGTTGTACTCAGAACTGGACAGTATAAGGTAACATCCCACCCTTATTACTCTAGTTGTACCCAGAACTGTACAGTATAAGGTAACATCCCACCCTTATTACTCTAGTTGTACTCAGAACTGGACAGTATAAGGTAACATCACACCCTTATTACTCTAGTTGTACTCAGAACTGGACAGTATAATGTAACATCCCACCCTTATTACTCTAGTTGTACCCAGAACTGTACAGTATAAGGTAACATCCCACCCTTATTACTCTAGTTGTACCCAGAACTGTACAGTATAAGGTAACATCCCACCTTTATTACTCTAGTTGTACTCAGAACTGGACAGTATAAGGTAACATCCCACCCTTATTACTCTAGTTGTACTCAGAACTGGACAGTATAAGGTAACATTCCACGCTTATTACTCTAGTTGTACTCAGAACTGGACAGTATAAGGTAACATCCCACCCTTATTACTCTAGTTGTACTCAGAACTGGACAGTATAAGGTAACATCCCACCCTTATTACTCTAGTTGTACTCAGAACTGGACAGTATAAGGTAACATTCCACGCTTATTACTCTAGTTGTACCCAGAACTGGACAGTATAAGGTAACATCCCACGCTTATTACTCTAGTTGTACTCAGAACTGGACAGTATAATGTAACATCCCACCCTTATTACTCTAGTTGTACTCAGAACTGGACAGTATAAGGTAACATCCCACCCTTATTACTCTAGTTGTACCCAGAACTGTACAGTATAAGGTAACATCCCACCCTTATTACTCTAGTTGTACTCAGAACTGGACAGTATAAGGTAACATCACACCCTTATTACTCTAGTTGTACTCAGAACTGGACAGTATAATGTAACATCCCACCCTTATTACTCTAGTTGTACCCAGAACTGTACAGTATAAGGTAACATCCCACCCTTATTACTCTAGTTGTACCCAGAACTGTACAGTATAAGGTAACATCCCACCCTTATTACTCTAGTTGTATCCAGAACTGGACAGTATATGGTAACATCCCACCCTTATTACTCTAGTTGTACTCAGAACTGGACAGTATAAGGTAACATTCCACCCTTATTACTCTAGTTGTATCCAGAACTGAACAGTATAAGGTAACATTCCACCCTTATTACTCTAGTTGTACCCAGAACTGGACAGTATAAGGTAACATCCCACCCTTATTACTCTAGTTGTACCCAGAACTGGACAGTATAAGGTAACATCCCACCCTTATTACTCTAGTTGTACTCAGAACTGGACAGTATAAGGTAACATCCCACCCTTATTACTCTAGTTGTACCCAGAACTGTACAGTATAAGGTAACATCCCACCCTTATTACTTTAGTTGTACTCAGAACTGGACAGTATATGGTAACATTCCACCCTTATTACTCTAGTTGTACCCAGAACTGGACAGTATAAGGTAACATCCCACCCTTATTACTCTAGTTGTACCCAGAACTGGACAGTATAAGGTAACATCCCACCCTTATTACTCTAGTTGTACTCAGAACTGGACAGTATAAGGTAACATCCCACCCTTATTACTCTAGTTGTACTCAGAACTGGACAGTATAAGGTAACATCCCACCCTTATTACTCTAGTTGTACTCAGAACTGGACAGTATAATGTAACATCCCACCCTTATTACTCTAGTTGTACTCAGAACTGGACAGTATAAGGTAACATTCCACCCTTATTACTCTAGTTGTACCCAGAACTGTACAGTATAAGGTAACATCCCACCCTTATTACTCTAGTTGTACTTAGAACTGGACAGTATAAGGTAACATCCCACCCTTATTACTCTAGTTGTACTCAGAACTGGACAGTATAATGTAACATCCCACCCTTATTACTCTAGTTGTACCCAGAACTGTACAGTATAAGGTAACATCCCACCCTTATTACTCTAGTTGTACCCAGAACTGTACAGTATAAGGTAACATCCCACCCTTATTACTCTAGTTGTACTCAGAACTGGACAGTATAAGGTAACATCCCACCCTTATTACTCTAGTTGTACTCAGAACTGGACAGTATAAGGTAACATTCCACGCTTATTACTCTAGTTGTACCCAGAACTGGACAGTATAAGGTAACATCCCACGCTTATTACTCTAATTGTACGCAGAACTGGACAGTATATGGCAACATCCCACCCTTATTACTCTAGTTGTACCCAGGACTGGACAGTATAAGGTAACATCCCACCCTTATTACTCTAGTCGTACCCAGAACTGGACAGTATAAGGTAACATTCCACCCTTATTACTCTAGTTGTACCCAGAACTGGACAGTATAAGGTAACATCCCACGCTTATTACTCTAGTTGTACTCAGAACTGGACAGTATAAGGTAACATCCCACCCTTATTACTCTAGTTGTACTCAGAACTGGACAGTATAAGGTAACATCCCACCCTTATTACTCTAGTTGTACTCAGAACTGGACAGTATAAGGTAACATCCCACCCTTATTACTCTAGTTGTACTCAGAACTGGACAGTATAATGTAACATCCCACCCTTATTACTCTAGTTGTACTCAGAACTGGACAGTATAAGGTAACATCCCACCCTTATTACTCTAGTTGTACCCAGAACTGTACAGTATAAGGTAACATCCCACCCTTATTACTCTAGTTGTACTCAGAACTGGACAGTATAAGGTAACATCACACCCTTATTACTCTAGTTGTACTCAGAACTGGACAGTATAATGTAACATCCCACCCTTATTACTCTAGTTGTACCCAGAACTGTACAGTATAAGGTAACATCCCACCCTTATTACTCTAGTTGTACCCAGAACTGTACAGTATAAGGTAACATCCCACCCTTATTACTCTAGTTGTACTCAGAACTGGACAGTATAAGGTAACATCCCACCCTTATTACTCTAGTTGTACTCAGAACTGGACAGTATAAGGTAACATTCCACGCTTATTACTCTAGTTGTACTCAGAACTGGACAGTATAAGGTAACATCCCACCCTTATTACTCTAGTTGTACTCAGAACTGGACAGTATAAGGTAACATCCCACCCTTATTACTCTAGTTGTACTCAGAACTGGACAGTATAAGGTAACATTCCACGCTTATTACTCTAGTTGTACCCAGAACTGGACAGTATAAGGTAACATCCCACGCTTATTACTCTAGTTGTACCCAGAACTGGACAGTATAAGGTAACATCCCACGCTTATTACTCTAATTGTACGCAGAACTGGACAGTATATGGCAACATACCACCCTTATTACTCTAGTTGTACCCAGGACTGGACAGTATAAGGTAACATCCCACCCTTATTACTCTAGTCGTACCCAGAACTGGACAGTATAAGGTAACATTCCACCCTTATTACTCTAGTTGTACCCAGAACTGGACAGTATAAGGTAACATCCCACGCTTATTACTCTAGTTGTACTCAGAACTGGACAGTATAAGGTAACATCCCACCCTTATTACTCTAGTTGTACTCAGAACTGGACAGTATAAGGTAACATCCCACCCTTATTACTCTAGTTGTAGCTAGAACTGGACAGTACAAGGTAACATCCCACCCTTATTACTCTAGTTGTAGCTAGAACTGGACAGTACAAGGTAACATTCCACCCTTATTACTCTAGTTGTAAGATGATATCCAGTTAGTATTATTTTAATAATTCAACTTATATTTTGTCTTGTCTAACTTGTCATGAAATTCTATCATTTAGCCACTCCTAGAAAACCTGCATGTATTATTATTATATTTAACTGTATCGACTCTTTTCGTATATAAGTCATTGGGTTGAAGCCGTTTTTCTCGATTCAAAATATACAACCGAATATTATAAAAAAACATAAATCATGACGAAAAGCTAGACCATAATGATTGTTTGCTACAGTTTCACACACTTAGAAGTCCAAACGTAAGTAACAACTCCTTAAAAGTAACAGACTGAAATTATGAAGAAAACCTTAGCTTTTCAGACTCAAACTGTTTACGATACCGGAATATAATTAGATTTCCCCATGTGTAATTTGTTCATGGAAAGTTTTAATAAATCAGATATCAGACATTTTATTTAATACGTTTGTTTTAAGCAACTTTCGATCAAATAAGACGTTCCAATACGAAAGAATTGCCAAATATGTCGCAGAATTCGTCAGTTTACATGAAATATTCCCGTAAAAATTTGATCCAATAATCTAACTTTATGATTCAATCTGTGGTGAGCAAAAACAAAACTGAAACCGTATTTTTTTTAATATTCGGCAAGGCAGTGAATAAAGATGCTAATAGCCTTGTGAAGGTCACAAAACTAATGTACTCTCTTTTTCTTGAATGATAACTTGTATCCTTGTTCTGGTCTTTTTGCACCTTTGAGCTTTTCGTGTTATTTTATTTTCGTGAATAACTACAGTTATTCAGAAAACACACACCAAATATTCATATACCTTGAATATTTTGCATGGTTTCAAATAGACCAAGTTCTTTAGGTAAACCGAATGGATTAGATATCTTCCCATAGGTAATCTAGCTAATGGTTGGTCATACGCTGGTTTTCAAACGGGAACGACAGATTTATACGTACATTGGTGTAACATGTACATAAACTATGCAAAGTCGAAACAGTTAAATCTTGGAAACTAAGACAGATGATCCTTCTATTATGGACATGAAGCATTAAAGGAGAACAGCAAGAAGCGGTAGTTGCCCGTTTCGCCGCACTTTCGCATTCTGATTCGCAGAAAAACCTGATTCCGTGAAAGCTCTGGCAGAGTTTTATGTTTTATATTACACGCTAGTATCCAAAGCTTTCTAGAAAACTAGTTTCGTGATTACGTATTTGTTTGTTTGTTTGTTTTTCTTCATGGTTTTATTTCCTTACCTTATTAGGCCTAATATGGTCTCAACATCTGAGGGCCTCAGGTTTTAATCCCTTTCCGGAACATGCTCGCTATTTCAACCGAATGCGAGTTATAATGTTACGGTCTCTCACGCTATTCGTTGGTGAAAGTAACTCAAGAGGCCCAGAATGGCCAGATACTTAAGACATTCGACTCGTAATCTGAGGGTCGCGGGTTCTGAATCCCCGTCACACCAAACATCCTCGCTCTTTCATCCGTGAGGACGTTATAATGTTACGGTCAATCAAACTATTCGTTGGTAAAATAGTAGTCCAATAGTTGGCGGTTAGTAGTAATGACTAGCTGCCTTCCCTCTACTCTTACACTATTAAATTAAGGACAACTAGCGCAGATAGACCTTGTGTAGCTTTAACCCACTTGGCCATACCGGGCCACATCCGGCGTAAAATGGGATAAACATGGGGCTGTATCGAACCATTTTCATAATATTTTTTCTTTCTAAAATGAAAAAAAAATACATTTTTTAAAAGACGTGCTTAGCATTTTCCGACGTACACAATAATTTCTATCGTATAAAAACATGCAGTAGTTAGCAGGACCCTCGAGAAGTTATAATTCAACTCTTTTTTGTTTTGTTTTTTTTGTTCTTACGTTTTATAATTGCTCTCGTAAAATGCGAATAAAATGAGTTAAGATTGTTGTTAAGAATTTTCCAGCAGGAGCTTGAAAGATCTGCACACGATGTTTCTATCCTTGCTGTTTAATGACTGTTTTTAATGTTTTATTATTTAGGGATAAGTTAGAAAACTTTCCGACCATTAAATTTATTACTGTTTGTTTTTTTTTTATATTTATTTTACTTCCATGAACATAGTTTTGTTCTCATGAAAGTTCTGTGTTTACTACCGCTTCAGTTGAAACAGAAATAACGACCAATAGTAACAAGAACTACTTTTAAGGCTTAAGGGGAAAATGCTAATAGATATACGTGTATTAAATATACATATTTAACATTCACTGCACAGGTTTTCACGATTTCGCGATACAGAGACTAAAACTTCGTCAGGAAAACTACTCTTAGATTTGGCAGGAAAAGGATATTCGTGAACTTACGATGACTTAATAAATTATTTTGTCGTGTTTCACAAAAAGCTCTAATAATCCATTTTTATTAATTACAACCAGCATTGTTGTATGACTTTACGTTCGGAACTCTGTGATTAGATAGAATATTTAATGTTCTATATGGAAGGTTTCCTTTTTTTAATTGTTACAAAAATGGTTTAGGCACACTCCATAAGGATCATTTGCACACGACAACACAGTAGACTGTCGGAACATATATGGGGAACATACTTAGCACGTACGATTTTAAACGGCTAATTTCCGTCATTGGATAATGTAATGATAACATAGATAACCTTATAATTGATAGACGTCGTCAGAGGACTTTCTGAAGAACGTATAACTAGATTGTTGAAAAATGTTTACTCAAAGGACACGGTGATTGGAAGAAAACTTTCCCTGTTTTACGAAAACAAAAACATTCTCACACCGGATACTTAATAACACAATAGTCTTCAAAACTACACATCATGTCAATCCATATCAGTACTTTCATCTTTAAAGTAAAAGTTATAGTTACGAAAGAGAACCCTTTGACCCAAAAAATCATTTTGACGAAGCTAGATTTGAAGTTGATTAAGGCTCAGAAGCTTCCGGCCAGAAATCAAAACTACAGAGTTGTTCTTCAACAAGAAAAAGTAAAATGACCTTGAACCACAGCAGTCCAAAGCGATCATGTGGTTGTTTAGCCGCTCGATACAGATGCAATGTAGTTTTATGTTAGTGGTATATTTAAACCTGGCCTTAACAGCTGATGTCCGTGTACAGTGAAGAGCAGTTAAAGTCTTTCATGATCAGTGATCTAAGGTTAGTTTCATTGTAAGCCGTAATCATCAGACCAAATATGATCAACAATGGAGGAAGTAATACCAAAAGTGACATGGGACCTGTACCACTGTTCTTATTAACCTCATTATCTAAACTGTAATAATACCAAAAGTGGCATGGGACCTGTACCACTGTTCTTATTAACCTCATTATCTAAACTGTAATAATACCAAAAGTGGCATGGGACCTGTACCACTGTTCTTATTAACCTCATTATCTAAACTGTAATAATACCAAAAGTGGCATGGGACCTGTACCACTGTTCTTATTAACCTCATTATCTAAACTGTAATAATACCAAAAGTGGCATGGGACCTGTACCACTGTTCTTATTAACCTCATTATCTAAACTGTAATAATACCAAAAGTGGCATGGGACCTGTACCACTGTTCTTATTAACCTCATTATCTAAACTGTAATAATACCAAAAGCGGCATGGGACCTGTACCACTGTTCTTATTAACCTCATTATATAAACTGTAATAATACCAATGGCAAACTGTTCTTAATAATATTATCTAAACTGTAATAATACCAAAAGTGGCATGGGACCTGTACCACTGTTCTTATTAACCTCATTATCTAAACTGTAATAATACCAAAAGTGGCATGGGACCTGTACCACTGTTCTTATTAACCTCATTATCTAAACTGTAATAATACCAAAAGTGGCATGGGACCTGTACCACTGTTCTTATTAACCTCATTATCTAAACTGTAATAATACCAAAAGTGGCATGGGACCTGTACCACTGTTCTTATTAACCTCATTATCTAAACTGTAATAATACCAAAAGTGGCATGGGACCTGTACCACTGTTCTTATTAACCTCATTATCTAAACTGTAATAATACCAAAAGTGGCATGGGACCTGTACCACTGTTCTTATTAACCTCATTATCTAAACTGTAATAATACCAAAAGTGGCATGGGACCTGTACCACTGTTCTTATTAACCTCATTATCTAAACTGTAATAATACCAAAATTGGCATGGGACCTGTACCGCTGTTCTTATTAACCTCATTATCTAAACTGTAATAATACCAAATATGGCATGGGACCTGTACCACTGTTCTTATTAACATCATTATCTAAACTGTAATAATACCAAAAGTGGCATGGGACCTTTACCACTGTTCTTATTAACCTCATTATCTAAACTGTAATAATACCAAAAGTGGCATGGGACCTGTACCGCTGTTCTTATTAACCTCATTATCTAAACTGTAATAATACCAAATATGGCATGGGACCTGTACCACTGTTCTTATTAACATCATTATCTGAACTGTAATAATACCAAAAGTGGCATGGGACCTGTACCACTGTTCTTATTAACCTCATTATCTAAACTGTAATAATACCAAAATTGGCATGGGACCTGTACCACTGTTCTTATTAACCTCATTATCTAAACTGTAATAATACCAAAAGTGGCATGGGACCTGTACCACTATTCTTATTAACCTCATTATCTAAACTGTAATAATACCAAAAGTGGCATGGGACCTGTACCACTGTTCTTATTAACCTCATTATCTAAACTGTAATAATACCAAAAGTGGCATGGGACCTGTACCACTGTTCTTATTAACCTCATAATCTAAACTGTAATAAAACCAAAAGTGGCATGGGACCTGTACCACTGTTCTTATTAACCTCATTATATAAACTGTAATAATACCAAAAGTGGCATGGGACCTGTACCACTGTTCTTATTAACCTCATTATCTAAACTGTAATAATACCAAAAGTGGCATGGGACCTGTACCACTGTTCTTATTAACCTCATTATCTAAACTGTAATAATACCAAAAGTGGCATGGGACCTGTACCACTGTTCTTATTAACCTCATTATCTAAACTGTAATAATACCAAAAGTGGCATGGGACCTGTACCACTGTTCTTATTAACCTCATTATCTAAACTGTAATAATACCAAATATGGCATGGGACCTGTACCACTGTTCTTATTAACATCATTATCTAAACTGTAATAATACCAAAAGTGGCATGGGACCTTTACCACTGTTCTTATTAACCTCATTATCTAAACTGTAATAATACCAAAAGTGGCATGGGACCTGTACCGCTGTTCTTATTAACCTCATTATCTAAACTGTAATAATACCAAATATGGCATGGGACCTGTACCACTGTTCTTATTAACATCATTATCTGAACTGTAATAATACCAAAATTGGCATGGGACCTGTACCACTGTTCTTATTAACCTCATTATCTAAACTGTAATAATACCAAAAGTGGCATGGGACCTGTACCACTGTTCTTATTAACCTCATAATCTAAACTGTAATAATACCAAAAGTGGCATGGGACCTGTACCACTGTTCTTATTAACCTCATTATCTAAACTGTAATAATACCAAAAGTGGCATGGGACCTGTACCACTGTTCTTATTAACCTCATTATCTAAACTGTAATATTACCAAAAGTGGCATGGGACCTGTACCACTGTTCTTATTAACCTCATAATCTAAACTGTTATTTGTTACTTTGTTTGTCGAACAATGCTTATAACCACCCAACTTGCGAGTAGTGTTTCATGGCAAATCACATGAGATTTACTTTGTAATCGTAAAATTCAATATAAGAAATTATAGAAACGTTTTGATGGTGAACTGTTAGGCTAGGTACTTATTTGACTGTGTGTTGTTTTTTATAGTAATTTCAATGGATCGGTACCTTAGTAAATATTCACTTTAAAGAGAAGTATGCTACTTTCCGATTCTTTGTGCATAGGACAAGATATAACACACATAACAAGCCAGTCAAGTTGATGCGCGATATGTCACAAATTAATAGGCTTAAAATAATAAGGTCATTAGATTAGAACCAGTGCAAAACTGTTTCGGGTTATATACAAAAATCAGTAACATATATACAACAGCCAATTAAATTGATGCCTGATATGGCAGAAACGTATAGGTAATACCATTATCGGGTTTAATCCACTGCGAAACTGTTTTGGGTTGTATAGGAAACATTACAACAACTAACATGTAAACGTATAATACTGGAAAGACAGCCTTGGATAATAACCGTAAAAAGTAATATAGTTTTTTTTATTATTTTTAAATTAATCTTTTTTCTTCGTTTCAAATTTTATTTATTATCTGACATGTTAATTTCGTGCGATACAAAATAAGTTTAAGATATGGGGAAAATCTAACGGTTCTGTGTATATCGGTTGAAAAAAACCAGCCGTTCCAGACGTCGTAATATTTTATATAGTGCTGCACTGGAAGTAAAACACGCATTGTCTGAACTGAATTTATATATAATATCAGACGCTCAGGAGGTATTATACATAATTCATAAAATTTAATGTTATATGAAAAATTATGCATATCATCGAAGGTCTGAGCAGTCAGATTTATGATAACTTATGAAATAGAAACTTGAATCTCTTCCCAAATGGTGAGTGTATATATATATATATATATAGCAGATCATAAAAATATCTTTCGCAGCAGCTTGTCTTATCTATCGAAGTGATTTATTCTTGAAAAACAGATGTTTTAAAATGTTAATACCAGGATGCGCCCTCACAATACCTTGGTTGTGGTACCTGTTGGGAGTTTATTTTCTACTCAATCAACGTAGGAAATTATTTTTTATCGTAATTAATGGTCGCTTAAACTTCATTCTGTGGTTAAGGTACTGGACTCACAATCTGCTGGTCGCGGGTTTGAATCCTGTCACCGAGCACGCTTGTTCTTTCAGCAAAGGGGGATTTCAATGTGATGGTCAATCCCACCTTTGTTTTTATGAGAAGTAGCCCAGGACGTGATGGAAGGTGGGGATGATCAGCTGACGTCTTTCTAGTTTGTCATTTTAAAAGTAGACATTAGTTCTCAAATAGCTCTGTGCGAAATTCAGCAAAATAAGTAAACAAAGAAACGTTTTATATTCGTGAGTGCATGACGTCACTTACAGGTTACATGTTCAATTGTAGTTAGTTTATAGTTTGGTAATCGTATATAATATAATTCTCTATATCGAATACATTTGATCTTTGGCCTGTATCTTTCAATTGAAAAATACAATTTCGAACTGATCCTGAATGAGTCTTTTGAAGGTAGTGATCATCTGTGTTGAAAATTTTAATTTATCGCAGAAGGATGCGACAACTCTTACATTTGTATCTGAAACAGCATTTTTGTTGTATTTTACATTATTTCATCATCAACACAATTACCTGCGTAGTGAACTCTTAACAGCCAGAAGTGTTCTTCATGATTATTTTAACACGTTCCTCAGGAGCCAATGGGAATCTCTGTACTATACAATTTGTTGAATATTAAAAGTAAGTTCGATCCAGGAACTCTTCAAGACCTATTTTTCCATTTGTTAATTCAGGCCCGGCATGGCCTGAATGGGTAAGTCACTGACTCATAATCCGAGGGTAGTGGGTATGAATCCCAGTCACACCAAACAAGCTCGCCCTTTCAGCCGTGGGGACGTTGTAATGATAAGGTCAATCCCACTATTCGTTGGTAAAAGAGAAGTCCAAGAGCTGGCGGTGGGTGGTGATAACTAGCTGACTTCCTTCTAGTCTTACACCGCTATATTAGGTAAGACGAGCACATATAGTCCTCGTGTAGCTTTGCGCGAAATTAAAAATAAACCAATCAAACATTTGTTAAATGTTTAAATGAAATACAACATCGTAAGTTCTTCCTACTAGCTAGTACTAAGGTTTAACCGCTGGCAGTAAATTCAGTATATATATCAATACAGCAACATTCTCAGTATGATTAATTAAACAAGTTCTAACCTTCTATGCTTCTGCTATCACCTTGTTATGTTTACTTTTCAAATGAGATACAAACGATTTCGCCTGTTATTCGGTAAGGAAGATCGAAGCATCATTGTAGTCAGTAGTGGGATGAGTAGACAGCAACACTTTGAAAGTACAGGTGTAATATTGTACTCGGCTTGCTGCACAATTTCTACCAACGTGGTTCTAAACAGTTTTTGAATATCTTTGTGTGTCATTTAGAGACTTCCATGTTTTTGTATTTAGTCGTTAAGCACGTGATGCGCTGGTAGATTTCGCGCAAAGCAACACGAGGGCTATCTGCGCCTACATTTAGCAGTTATACGCTAAAAGAGTGCAGAAGATGTCTCATTTTTAACCAATGAAAATTTCAAAAAAAAACTTTCCAATTTAGAAAAACCGGATTGGTAGTTTTACTTCAACAAAACTGTCCCCTACTAACTCGTAAGGGGGCCTTTTAAAAACAGTTCTCTAAAGATAACTTTGTTTGAAATTAAAAAGTATAATGGCGTTGAAAACAGAAATTCAATGTGAAACAGCTTTGCCTTCTTAACTTCCGTGACGCACGAGACACCATTAATAAAACTGGATAAGAATATGTTTGATTTTCTGATACTCTATTGCGAATGTAAGACGATGATATGTTATTTTTAATATTATAGTGGTTTAAACACACCCAAAATACTGATGATAATAAGGGCTATTTGTTCATACAGTAAGACTCACCATGACTCGTAATCTGAGGGTTGCAGGTTTGAATTCCTGTGACATATTTCAGCCATGGGGTCCTTATAATGTGACAGTCAATCCCACTATTCGTTGGTAAAATAGTTGGTGATGACTAGCTGCCTTCCCTCTATTCTTACGCTGCTAAATTAGGGACGGTTAGCGCAGATAGCCCTGGTGTAGATTTGCGTGAAATAAAAAACAAACAAATATGAATAAAACAGTTTTAAAAGATCGATACAAAATCATCTTCAATGCTTCTACAAGCACTATTATAAACAACCTTGATGGTGAAACAACGTATCAAAATTCTCAGTAATTGATTCATTTTATCAGCCATAAAGAAAAAAAGGTAAAATGTTAACCTATAAAAAAATCAATTTCTAGCACAAAAGTTTACAAAAATGACAACAAAGTGAAACTCTACATAAAAAATAATATGAAAACACGAGAGCAACCTAGTTATGAAACATTTTACGCTACATGTATCGTTTCTTTATGATAATGTTCCCAGTCAGCATTAGGTGATGTTTATGTCTTATTTATAAAAGGCATATTTTTCAATACGTCATTACTAGTTGATACGATCATAAGCCATAGGCTTACACATTTCTTAATCAATTATAAAATCAATCTATTATGCTGGTCTCTCACTTCGTGAGTTAATGGTAAGTCTCCGAACTTACAATTCCAAAATCCATGGCTAACAGAGCTTACTTAGCCCTTTGTGTAGTTTAGCGCTAAAAATAAATCTCAAAACCAACTTTGTGGAAGGAATCGTTTACAAAACATAGATGTGTGTAATGTTATATTCTTACTTTACTTAGGAAGTTTAAATCTGTTCTTTTATGACCAATAAAATCTCGACCTAATGCGGGCTTATATTCTTGATTAACGAGAATTATGATAATTGTGTTCAGACTTTTGATAGCTTAAACTTTAAACAAAAAATATTCGAGGGCTGTCTGTGCGAACCCTCCCCAAGTTAGAACTGATAGAGAGAAGGCGGGTAGTCAACCCTTCATCGCCAATTCATGGGCTATTCTTTAATAACGAAAAGTTTGTTTGTTTTTGAAATTCGGACAAAGCTACTCAAGGGCAATCTGTGCTAGCCGTCCCTAATTTAGCAGTGTAAGACTAGAGGGAAGGCAGCTAGTCATCACCACCCACCGCCAATTCTTGGGCTACTCTTTTACCAACGAATAGTGGGATTGACCGTAACATTATAACGCCCCCACGGCTGAAAGGGCGAGCATGTTTGGCGTGACGGGGATGCGAACCCGCGACCCTCAGATTACGAGTCGCACGCCTTAACACGCTTGACCATGCCAGGCCTTTTAATAACGAAAAGTGGAATTTACCATCACGTTACAACGCCTCACATACACACACGGTACTAAAAGGGCGAATTATATTTATGTAAAAACGGCTCGTTTGGGTTGATATTTTTTTTTTTACGTAGAGGAGCGAACGACGTTTCGACCTTCTTTGGTCATCACTTTGTGAACCTGACGATGACCGAAGAAGGTCGAAATGTTGTTCGCTCCTCTACGTACAAAAAATAAAAAATTCTTAACCCAAACGAGCCGTTTTTATATAAATATTTTTTTCTACATGTGGGTTTTCTCGATATCACTGAAAAGGGCGAATTGTTTTGTGACGAGATTCGAACCTGCAACCCTCAGGTTTTGTTGTTGATATTGTTGTGATCTAAAAAAAACATTTTACATATAAATGTTTACAATTTTAAAAAATAGCAAAATGAAAATAAATCTTTCCTTCATGTTAGTTTTAACTTGATTATGATTAGTTTAATTAATAATCTAATTTTTGGATAACCTTATCCAATTTCCATCCCTCCACTTCTTTACTCCAACATTCAGATATAAATCCATATCATAATTTAGCTTTCAATTTAAAAAGTTTCGAAATTGTTGTGTCTCACTTAAATCTATCCATTTTTGTTTTATTAACCTGCAGCTGTCCAAATCGAAGGAACAGTCCGTGTACATTCGAAACGTTGCCTTGGAAACTGCTGGAGTTTATAAGTGCGAGGTGTCAACCGAAGCACCCGTATTTGACACAGTGTCTGCAAAAAAGAGCATGAAAGTTTATGGTATGTTGGTTTGTCTCTTACAACCTGCCTAAGTCTCCTTTATCCACAAATTTCGTACAATTTGTTATTGTGTAAGTAAACACCATTTACGAACAATCAATAGTCAACAAACAATCAATAATCCAAGATTAATGGTGAAACATATTCCAAAACTGTGCACATCCATAAATAATATATCGTCCAGTTTACTATATTCTGCTAATTTTTAATATATGCAGATAATATTCTGAAAAAAATGCTCTCAGGAAGAGAAAACAAAAACTTTACGGAATATTTTTATAAACACAAACTGTCTCGGTAAGTACGTATTAAACGTAGAGAGATTAAAAGAGAGAAAAACATTATTAAATTAATACCTGCTTCATTTATTTTCCTCGTGACGTTGAATTAAACAAAACGCATTCAGAGCATTGAGTATCTTATATAATTAAATTCGTAATTAGTTTTCCTTGATGTAGTTCTCTGTTTGTTAATTACGATTCTATGTTCTTGTACAATATTCTTCGCTTCCACGTTCTGTATGTAACGTTCTGATATATGTAGACAGTTGACTTTAATGTATTTGAGTTTGTAGATTGTGATAAGTTGAGTTTATATTGCACGTTGTTTGTGATGAACGAATGTTTTCAAGCAACTTATTTACTGAATATTTTGTAAGTTTTTCTTAAGTACGACCTATGTTTGATAAAGGTTTTTATGTGTAACTTAAGTACACACTGTGTTTGATAAAGGTTTTTATGTGTAACTTAAGTACACACTGTGTTTGATAAAGGTTTTTATGTGTAACTTAAGTCCGACCTGTGTTTGATAAAGGTTTTTATGTGTAACTTAAATACGACCTGTGTTTGATAAAGGTCTTCGTATGTAACTTAAGTACACACTGTGTTTGATAAAGGTTTTTATGTGTAACTTAAGTACACACTGTGTTTGATAAAGGTTTTTATGTGTAACTTAAGTACACACTGTGTTTGATAAAGGTTTTTATGTGTAACTTAAGTACACACTGTGTTTGATAAAGGTTTTTATGTGTAACTTAAGTCCGACCTGTGTTTGATAAAGGTTTTTATGTGTAACTTAAATACGACCTGTGTTTGATAAAGGTCTTCGTATGTAACTTAAGTACGACATATGTTTGATAAAGGATTTTATGTGTAACTTAAGTACGACCTGTGTTTGATAAAGGTTTTTATGTGTAACTTAAGTACACACTGTGTTTGATAAAGGTTTTTATGTGTAACTTAAGTCCGACCTGTGTTTGATAAAGGTTTTTATGTGTAACTTAAATACGACCTGTGTTTGATAAAGGTCTTCGTATGTAACTTAAGTACGACATATGTTTGATAAGGGTTTTTATGTGTAACTTAAGTACACACTGTGTTTGATAAAGGTTTTTATGTGTAACTTAAGTACACACTGTGTTTGATAAAGGTTTTTATGTGTAACTTAAGTCCGACCTGTGTTTGATAAAGGTTTTTATGTGTAACTTAAATACGACCTGTGTTTGATAAAGGTCTTCGTATGTAACTTAAGTACGACATATGTTTGATAAAGGATTTTATGTGTAACTTAAGTACGACCTGTGTTTGATAAAGGTTTTTATGTGTAACTTAAGTACACACTATGTTTGATAAAGGATTTTATGTGTAACTTAAGTACACACTGTGTTTGATAAAGGTTTTTATGTGTAACTTAAGTCCGACCTGTGTTTGATAAAGGTTTTTATGTGTAACTTAAATACGACCTGTGTTTGATAAAGGTCTTCGTATGTAACTTAAGTACGACATATGTTTGATAAAGGTTTTTATGTGTAACTTAAGTACACACTGTGTTTGATAAAGGTTTTTATGTGTAACTTAAGTACACACTCTGTTTGATAAAGGTTTTTATGTGTAACTTAAGTACACACTGTGTTTGATAAAGGTTTTTATGTGTAACTTAAGTCCGACCTGTGTTTGATAAAGGTTTTTATGTGTAACTTAAGTACGACCTGTGTTTGATAAAGGTCTTCGTATGTAACTTAAGTACGCACTGTGTTTGGTAATGGTCTTCGTATGTAACTTAAGTACACACCATGTTTGATAAAGGTCTTCGTATGTAACTTAAGTACACACTGTGTTTGGTAAAGGTCTTCGTATGTAACTTAAGTACACACTGTGTTTGGTAATGGTCTTCGTATGTAACTTAAGCACACCCTATGTTTATATTCATATTAGCTTCTCTGTTTTTACCTCGTCATTCAATATGATAATCCTCTAACGGCCAGGACTTTGATTTAGTCATTAATCCCCCTGATGGAACTTAGTGGCACTAATAATGTATAATTCATCGTAGTTCTGCCTACGGAAGGCCCCAAAATTACCGGAAGACATATGAAATACCGAATCGGAGATACAGCTACTGTCAAGTGTACATCAGCGAAATCCAAACCCGCAGCTACGCTCAGGTGGTACATAAATGAGAAACCGGTGAGTATGTTCTACCACTGTCAGTTTCTTAGTGTTTGTTTTATATGGTCTGACACACATCTTGAGGCTAACGTACAATGGAAATGACTGAATACAAACAGTCTTACTTGCCTGTTCCAGTTAAAGTAACATGAACATTCGTAACACTAGTTCACCGTGTAGAGAGAACAAACAACACGTCACATATTTTGAAACCTGTATATTACTGGAATTCACCTAATCTAAAACCTATATACTACTAGAATTCACCTAATCTAAAACCTATATTCTACTAGAATTCACCTAATCTAAAACCTATATACCACTAGAATTCACCTAATCTAAAACCTATATACTACTAGAACTCACCTAATCTAAAACCTATATACTACTAGAATTCACCTAATCTAAAACCTATATACTACCAGAACTCACCTAATCTAAAACCTATATACTACTAGAATTCACCTAATCTAAAACCTATATACCACTAGAATTCACCTAATCTAAAACCTATATACTACTAGAACTCACCTAATCTAAAACCTATATACTACTAGAACTCACCTAATCTAAAACCTATATACTACTAGAATTCACCTAATCTAAAACCTATATACTACTAGAACTCACCTAATCTAAAACTTATATACTACTAGAACTCACCTAATCTAAAACCTATATACTACTAGAATTCACCTAATCTAAAACCTATATACTACCAGAACTCACCTAATCTAAAACCTATATACTACTAGAATTCACCTAATCTAAAACCTATATACTACTAGAACTCACGTAATCTAAAACCTATATACTACTAGAACTCACCTAATCTAAAACCTATATACTACTAGAACTCACCTAATCTAAAACCTATATACTACCAGAACTCACGTAATCTAAAACCTATATACTACCAGAATTCACCTAATCTAAAACCTATATACTACTAGAACTCACGTAATCTAAAACCTATATACTACTAGAACTCACGTAATCTAAAACCTATATACTACCAGAACTCACGTAATCTAAAACCTATATACTACTAGAATTCACCTAATCTAAAACCTATATACTACTAGAATTCACCTAATCTAAAACCTATATACCACTAGAATTCACCTAATCTAAAACCTATATACTACTAGAACTCACGTAATCTAAAACCTATATACTACTAGAACTCACGTAATCTAAAACCTATATACTACCAGAACTCACGTAATCTAAAACCTATATACTACCAGAACTCACCTAATCTAAAACCTATATACTACTAGAATTCACCTAATCTAAAACCTATATACTACTAGAATTCACCTAATCTAAAACCTATATACTACCAGAACTCACCTAATCTAAAACCTATATACTACTAGAATTCACCTAATCTAAAACCTATATACTACCAGAACTCACCTAATCTAAAACCTATATACTACTAGAACTCACGTAATCTAAAACCTATATACTACTAGAACTCACGTAATCTAAAACCTATATACTACCAGAACTCACGTAATCTAAAACCTATATACTACCAGAACTCACCTAATCTAAAACCTATATACTACTAGAATTCACCTAATCTAAAACCTATATACTACCAGAACTCACCTAATCTAAAACCTATATACCACTAGAATTCACCTAATCTAAAACCTATATACTACTAGAACTCACCTAATCTAAAACCTATATACTACTAGAATTCACCTAATCTAAAACCTATATACCACTAGAATTCACCTAATCTAAAACCTATATACTACTAGAACTCACGTAATCTAAAACCTATATACTACTAGAACTCACGTAATCTAAAACCTATATACTACCAGAACTCACGTAATCTAAAACCTATATACTACCAGAACTCACCTAATCTAAAACCTATATACTACTAGAATTCACCTAATCTAAAACCTATATACTACTAGAATTCACCTAATCTAAAACCTATATACTACCAGAACTCACCTAATCTAAAACCTATATACTACTAGAATTCACCTAATCTAAAACCTATATACTACCAGAACTCACCTAATCTAAAACCTATATACCACTAGAATTCACCTAATCTAAAACCTATATACTACCAGAACTCACGTAATCTAAAACCTATATACTACCAGAACTCACCTAATCTAAAACCTATATACCACTAGAACTCACCTAATCTAAAACCTATATACTACTAGAACTCACGTAATCTAAAACCTATATACTACCAGAACTCACCTAATCTAAAACTTATATACTACTAGAACTCACGTAATCTAAAACCTATATACTACCAGAACTCACGTAATCTAAAACCTATATACCACTAGAACTCACCTAATCTAAAACCTATATACTACCAGAACTCACGTAATCTAAAACCTATATACTACTAGAATTCACCTAATCTAAAACCTATATACTACTAGAATTCACCTAATCTAAAACCTATATACTACCAGAACTCACCTAATCTAAAACCTATATACTACTAGAACTCACGTAATCTAAAACCTATATACTACCAGAACTCACCTAATCTAAAACCTATATACTACTAGAATTCACCTAATCTAAAACCTATATACCACTAGAATTCACCTAATCTAAAACCTATATACCACTAGAACTCACCTAATCTAAAACCTATATACTACCAGAACTCACGTAATCTAAAACCTATATACTACCAGAACTCACCTAATCTAAAACCTATATACTACTAGAATTCACCTAATCTAAAACCTATATACCACTAGAATTCACCTAATCTAAAACCTATATACCACTAGAACTCACCTAATCTAAAACTTATATACTACTAGAACTCACCTAATCTAAAACTTATATACTACCAGAACTCACGTAATCTAAAACCTATATACTACCAGAACTCACCTAATCTAAAACTTATATACTACTAGAACTCACGTAATCTAAAATCTATATACTACTAGAACTCACGTAATCTAAAACCTATATACTACTAGAACTCACGTAATCTAAAACCTATATACTACTAGAATTCACCTAATCTAAAACCTATATACTACTAGAATTCACCTAATCTAAAACCTATATACCACTAGAATTCACCTAATCTAAAACCTATATACTACCAGAACTCACGTAATCTAAAACCTATATACCACTAGAACTCACCTAATCTAAAACCTATATACTACTAGAACTCACGTAATCTAAAACCTATATACTACCAGAACTCACGTAATCTAAAACCTATATACTACTAGAATTCACCTAATCTAAAACCTATATACTACTAGAATTCACCTAATCTAAAACCTATATACCACTAGAATTCACCTAATCTAAAACCTATATACTACCAGAACTCACGTAATCTAAAACCTATATACCACTAGAACTCACCTAATCTAAAACCTATATACTACCAGAACTCACGTAATCTAAAACCTATATACTACCAGAACTCACGTAATCTAAAACCTATATACTACTAGAATTCACCTAATCTAAAACCTATATACTACTAGAATTCACCTAATCTAAAACCTATATACCACTAGAACTCACCTAATCTAAAACCCCATATACCACCAGAACTCACGTAATCTAAAACCCATATACTACCAGAACTCACGTAATCTAAAACCCATATACTACTAGAATTCACCTAATCTAAAACCCATATACTACTAGAATTCACCCAATCTAAAACCTATATACCACTAGAATTCACCTAATCTAAAACCTATATACTACTAGAACTCACGTAATCTAAAACCTATATACTACCAGAACTCACGTAATCTAAAACCTATATACTACCAGAACTCACGTAATCTAAAACCTATATACTACTAGAATTCACCCAATCTAAAACCTATATACCACCAAAATTCACCTAATCTAAAACCTATATACTACTAGAACTCACGTAATCTAAAACCTATATACTACTAGAACTCACGTAATCTAAAACCTATATACTACCAGAACTCACGTAATCTAAAACCTATATACTACTAGAATTCACCTAATCTAAAACCTATATACTACTAGAATTCACCTAATCTAAAACCTATATACCACTAGAATTCACCCACCCAAAACCTATATACTACCAGAACTCACGTAATCTAAAACCTATATACTACCAGAACTCACGTAATCTAAAACCTATATACTACTAGAATTCACCTAATCTAAAACCTATATACTACTAGAATTCACCTAATCTAAAACCTATATACCACTAGAATTCACCTAATCTAAAACCTATATACCACTAGAATTCACCTAATCTAAAACCTATATACTACTAGAACTCACCTAATCTAAAACCTATATACCACTAGAATTCACCCACCTAAAACCTATATACCACTAGAATTCACCTAATCTAAAACCTATATACTACCAGAACTCACGTAATCTAAAAAACCTATATACTACCAGAACTCACGTAATCTAAAACCTATATACTACTAGAATTCACCTAATCTAAAACCTATATACTACTAGAATTCACCTAATCTAAAACCTATATACTACTAGAATTCACCTAATCTAAAACCTATATACTACCAGAACTCACGTAATCTAAAACCTATATACTACCAGAACTCACGTAATCTAAAACCTATATACTACTAGAATTCACCTAATCTAAAACCTATATACTACTAGAATTCACCTAATCTAAAACCTATATACCACTAGAATTCACCCAATCTAAAACCCATATACTACTAGAACTCACCCAATCTAAAACCTATATACCACTAGAATTCAACCAATCTAAAACCTATATACTACTAGAACTCACCTAATCTAAAACCTATATACCACTAGAATTCACCCACCTAAAACCTATATACCACTAGAATTCACCCAACCTAAAACCTATATACTACCAGAACTCACGTAATCTAAAACCTATATACTACCAGAACTCACGTAATCTAAAACCTATATACTACTAGAATTCACCTAATCTAAAACCTATATACTACTAGAATTCACCTAATCTAAAACCTATATACCACTAGAATTCACCTAATCTAAAACCTATATACTACCAGAACTCACGTAATCTAAAACCTATATACTACCAGAACTCACGTAATCTAAAACCTATATACTACTAGAATTCACCTAATCTAAAACCTATATACTACTAGAATTCACCTAATCTAAAACCTATATACCACCAAAATTCACCTAATCTAAAACCTATATACTACTAGAACTCACGTAATCTAAAACCTATATACTACTAGAACTCACGTAATCTAAAACCTATATACTACCAGAACTCACGTAATCTAAAACCTATATACTACTAGAATTCACCTAATCTAAAACCTATATACTACTAGAATTCACCTAATCTAAAACCTATATACCACTAGAATTCACCTAATCTAAAACCTATATACTACCAGAACTCACGTAATCTAAAACCTATATACTACCAGAACTCACGTAATCTAAAACCTATATACTACTAGAATTCACCTAATCTAAAACCTATATACTACTAGAATTCACCTAATCTAAAACCTATATACCACTAGAATTCACCTAATCTAAAACCTATATACCACTAGAATTCACCTAATCTAAAACCTATATACTACTAGAACTCACCTAATCTAAAACCTATATACCACTAGAATTCACCTAATCTAAAACCTATATACCACTAGAATTCACCTAATCTAAAACCTATATACTACCAGAACTCACGTAATCTAAAACCTATATACTACCAGAACTCACGTAATCTAAAACCTATATACTACTAGAATTCACCTAATCTAAAACCTATATACTACTAGAATTCACCCATCTAAAACCTATATACTACTAGAATTCACCTAATCTAAAACCTATATACTACCAGAACTCACGTAATCTAAAACCTATATACTACCAGAACTCACGTAATCTAAAACCTATATACTACTAGAATTCACCTAATCTAAAACCTATATACTACTAGAATTCACCTACTCTAAAACCTATATACCACTAGAATTCACCTAATCTAAAACCTATATACTACTAGAACTCACCTAATCTAAAACCTATATACCACTAGAATTCAACTAATCTAAAACCTATATACTACTAGAACTCACCTAATCTAAAACCTATATACCACTAGAATTCACCTAATCTAAAACCTATATACCACTAGAATTCACCTAATCTAAAACCTATATACTACCAGAACTCACGTAATCTAAAACCTATATACTACCAGAACTCACGTAATCTAAAACCTATATACTACTAGAATTCACCTAATCTAAAACCTATATACTACTAGAATTCACCTAATCTAAAACCTATATACCACTAGAATTCACCTAATCTAAAACCTATATACTACCAGAACTCACGTAATCTAAAACCTATATACTACCAGAACTCACGTAATCTAAAACCTATATACTACTAGAATTCACCCCAATCTAAAACCTATATACTACTAGAATTCACCTAATCTAAAACCTATATACCACTAGAATTCACCTAATCTAAAACCTATATACTACTAGAACTCACGTAATCTAAAACCTATATACTACCAGAACTCACCTAATCTAAAACCTATATACCACTAGAATTCACCTAATCTAAAACCTATATACTACTAGAACTCACCTAATCTAAAACCTATATACTACTAGAACTCACGTAATCTAAAACCTATATACTACTAGAACTCACCTAATCTAAAACCTATATACTACTAGAACTCACCTAATCTAAAACCTATATACTACCAGAACTCACGTAATCTAAAACCTATATACTACCAGAACTCACCTAATCTAAAACCTATATACTACTAGAACTCACGTAATCTAAAACCTATATACTACTAGAATTCACCTAATCTAAAACCTATATACTACTAGAACTCACCTAATCTAAAACCTATATACCACTAGAACTCACCTAATCTAAAACCTATATACTACCAGAACTCACGTAATCTAAAACCTATATACTACTAGAACTCACGTAATCTAAAACCTATATACTACCAGAACTCACCTAATCTAAAACCTATATACTACTAGAACTCACCTAATCTAAAACCTATATACTACTAGAACTCACGTAATCTAAAACCTATATACTACCAGAACTCACGTAATCTAAAACCTATATACTACTAGAACTCACCTAATCTAAAACCTATATACTACCAGAACTCACCTAATCTAAAACTTATATACTACTAGAACTCACCTAATCTAAAACCTATATACTACCAGAACTCACCTAATCTAAAACCTATATACTACCAGAACTCACGTAATCTAAAACCTATATACTACTAGAACTCACGTAATCTAAAACCTATATACTACCAGAACTCACCTAATCTAAAACCTATATACTACTAGAACTCACCTAATCTAAAACCTATATACTACTAGAACTCACGTAATCTAAAACCTATATACTACCAGAACTCACGTAATCTAAAACCTATATACTACTAGAACTCACCTAATCTAAAACCTACCCATACTACCAGAACTCACCAATCTAAAACTTATATACTACTAGAACTCACCTAATCTAAAACCTATATACTACCAGAACTCACGTAATCTAAAACCTATATACTACTAGAACTCACGTAATCTAAAACCTATATACTACCAGAACTCACCTAATCTAAAACCTATATACTACTAGAACTCACGTAATCTAAAACCTATATACTACTAGAACTCACGTAATCTAAAACCTATATACCACTAGAATTCACCTAATCTAAAACCTATATACTACCAGAACTCACCTAATCTAAAACTTATATACTACTAGAACTCACCTAATCTAAAACCTATATACTACTAGAACTCACCTAATCTAAAACCTATATACTACCAGAACTCACGTAATCTAAAACCTATATACTACCAGAATTCACCTAATCTAAAACCTATATACTACTAGAACTCACGTAATCTAAAACCTATATACTACTAGAATTCACCTAATCTAAAACCTATATACCACTAGAATTCACCTAATCTAAAACCTATATACTACCAGAACTCACCTAATCTAAACCTATATACTACCAGAACTCACCTAATCTAAAACCTATATACTACTAGAACTCACGTAATCTAAAACCTATATACTACCAGAACTCACCTAATCTAAAACCTATATACTACCAGAACTCACGTAATCTAAAACCTATATACTACTAGAACTCACGTAATCTAAAACCTATATACTACTAGAATTCACCTAATCTAAAACCTATATACTACTAGAACTCACCTAATCTAAAACCTATATACCACTAGAATTCACCTAATCTAAAACCTATATACTACTAGAACTCACCTAATCTAAAACCTATATACTACTAGAATTCACCTAATCTAAAACCTATATACTACTAGAACTCACCCACCTAAAACCCATATACCACTAGAATTCACCCAATATAAAACCTATATACTACCAGAACTCACCTAATCTAAAACCTATATACTACTAGAATTCACCTAATCTAAAACCCATATACTACTAGAACTCACCTAATCTAAAACCTATATACCACTAGAATTCACCTAATCTAAAACCTATATACTACCAAAACTCACCTAATCTAAAACCTATATACTACTAGAACTCACGTAATCTAAAACCTATATACTACTAGAATTCACCTAATCTAAAACCTATATACCACTAGAATTCACCTAATCTAAAACCTATATACTACTAGAACTCACCTAATCTAAAACCTATATACTACTAGAACTCACCTAATCTAAAACTTATATACTACTAGAACTCACCTAATCTAAAACTTATATACTACTAGGATTCACCTAATCTAAAACTTATATACTACTAGAATTCACCTAATCTAAAACCTATATACTACTAGAATTCACCTAATCTAAAACCTATATACTACTAGAACTCACCTAATCTAAAACTTATATACTACTAGGATTCACCTAATCTAAAACTTATATACTACTAGAACTCACCTAATCTAAAACTTATATACTACTAGAACTCACCTAAATTAAACGTGTATATTCCTAGAACTCACCTAATCTAAACTTGTGTATTACTAGAACTCACCTAATCTAAACTTGTGTATTACTAGAACTCACCTAATTTAAACTTGTGTATTAGTAGAACTCACCTAATCTAAACTTGTATGTTATTCCAAGAACTCGATTAATCTAAACGTGTATGTTATTCCTAGAACTCGATCAATCTAAACGTGTGTGTTATTCCTATAACTCGATCAATCTAAACGTGTATGTTATTCCTAGAACTCGATCAATCTAAACGTGTATGTTATTCCAAGAACTCGCCTAATCTAAACGTGTATGTTATTTCTAGAACTCGATCAATCTAAACGTGTATGTTATTCCTAGAACTCGCCTAATCTAAACGTGTATGTTATTCCAAGAACTCGCCTAATCTAAACGTGTATGTTATTTCTAGAACTCGATCAATCTAAACGTGTATGTTATTCCTAGAACTCGCCTAATCTAAACGTGTATGTTATTCCTAGAACTCGATTAATCTAAACGTGTATGTTATTCCTAGAACTCGCCTAATCTAAACGTGTATGTTATTCCTAGAATTCGCCTAATCTAAACTTGTCACCTTGACAAGTAAGTTGACATCTGTTTGTTATATGTTTTTGTTATTCCAATTTAAATACAATACGAAACTTTATTTTAATATCAATCGACTTATACTTCTTATTTAGGTTTTATTTTTTCGTCTCATAAACCACATAAAATGAAAACTAATTCCACAAAGTTAATAATGTGGCAGGAAGTTGTAATCATTTGACACTGAATGTCATATGTACAGAGATTGTTTATTTGAGAGATGATTATTTTCATATTGATATATGAGAAAATATACATATATATTGCTAGTGAAATTTGGTAAGTCTCTACATTTGTAGTTAAACACATAGTCGCCCAAGAAGCTATCTGTGCTGTGCCCACCACGGGTATCGAAACCTGTTTTTAGTGTTATACGTCCGCTGACTTACTACTGTGCAACCTAGGAGAGAGAGGACACAATCGTGCTGGAGGGTTTTCAGATAGTAAATAAATATCATGTGAGAATTATATCCGACTCATAACAATTTAGTCAGATCGACTTACTTTCGACTCCAGTTTTCTTATGAAACTTTGGTATACAATATGCTCGTTAAAAGCTTTCTAAATGAAACTTAAATAAACCTGTTAAGCCCTTCAGGTGAAGTTAGAAGATCATGTCTGTATGTCATAAGGATTTTTCTTGTGAATCTTACGAATGTTATAAAACTTTTCAGAACACTGTATATTCTATAACTTTTTGTTTCACATTTTTTCTGTGGTACATATTAAGCACATCCTGTATCTCATGTGGTTTTTTTATGCAGGTCAAGGACGATCTATAATTTGTTTGTTTTATTTGAATTTCGCACAATGCTACACAAGAGATATCTGTGCTAGTCGTCCCTAATTTAGCAGGGTAAGACTAGAAGGAAGGCAGCTGGTCATCATCACCCACCACCAACTCTTGGGCTACTCTTTACCAACGAATAGTGGGATTGACCGTCAATTATAACGCTCCCATCCCAGAAAGAGCGAGAGTGTTTGGTGTGACGGGATTTGAACCATCGACCCTGGGATTAAGAGTCGAGCACCTTAACCACCTGGCCATGCCGAGCCTTATTCCTAGTTAGATCACAACGCCAAGCTGTGTCAGAGTTGCTTATGCAGTTTTTTTTTTAATTAACTCGTCAAAACCACACCAAAATATACGTTGATTTAAGTTACTCTTTCTAAACCACAGTAAAATGTAGTTTAGTTTATCTTATCCTGTCGGAACCACACGAAATATTGTTTGCTTTAATTTAGTCCATCAAAGCCTCAGTAAAATATTGTTGGTCTTACTTTAGCCTCTCAAAATCACAGTAAAATGTGGTTTGTTTTAATTCAATCCGTTAAAACCACACTGAAATTAAGAATGAACGGTACATCCAGCTCTGTATTAATGGCCCCGAAGAATATTCTAATCTTTGTTTGCGAGATGTCATTTAATTAACGTTCTGTCAAGTGAGGTACGTTGTTGCCTTGCATTAAACAAAGTGGGCCACATAACAGTGAAAACCTCCAGCACTGCCGAAGCTAATCCACCCAGCATATCATTGTCCTGTCAGTCATTCACGAGCAACACTGAATGGTGGAAGTTTGCCGTTAAACTAGGAGACAAAATCTCTCAGGATACCGGTGATGCTTTAAAGTGATTAACCACGTCGCGTTTAGCTTTTGTCATATTTCGAAGAAACGACACCGGCTTTATAAACGCAGCAGTTACCAAGAAGTTGGTAAAGATAACAGCTACACTCGGCTGTCTTAGTTTAGTGTTATGGGTTGAAGCCTGTGTTGTCTACGAATCGATCCAAGGCTCTCTCCTCAATCCTATAGGTGGTCTCCATTTTTGCTTCCTTAATGCTTTCCTGTTTAGCTTTTGTCATATTTCATCTTTATCTCTCATTTGCTCCACGTATTAGAATTCATGCATTATTTATAGACTAAAGGGACTGCGGTGAGAGAATCTTAGAAGGATCCAGACACAGACAGAGATTTCTCAAGACAATATTCGAAGTTCTGGTTAAGTCACCAATCCGTAACGCTTTACCACTCTTATTGGTTAGATATTATAGAAAATCTAACTTGTAATAAACAACCGAATGTCTTTAATAATAATATTCCATCATCGAGAGACTCGCGTTTTTCTGCGTTGTTATTGGTTCTGATTATTACATATTTCTTGTTCAAGTGTGCCATCTGTGAGAGAACTGAGTTCCATATCCAAGAAACGATTATGTGAGAATTGCTAAACAATCCGAGAGGTCTCTCAAATATTGTTTGTTTGTTATCAAGCGCAAAGCTGTACAATGAGGCACCTGTGTTTTGCTCACTGAGAATATCGAAACCCAAATTTTAGTGTTATAACCCCTTACAGCTCTAGGGAGATAGGCTTTTCTCAAAAATCATATAACGTATCAAATAAACATAAGTTTCTATATTTGGTGATAGGAAGTAATACGTAAGTATTGTTTACAGAAAACAGAAGAAGATGTGTTTACAGAAGTAATAAAGTTGTCTTCAGATAATAAAAACTTCAAGTAGAATAACGGGTTAAGAAACATTCACCATCAAAGTAAACCGTGCACGTAATTCTGTAAACTTTACTTCCATCTCTCGTACCTCGGTGAGACAGTGGTAAGTTTACAGAATTACAAATCTACAATCCGGAGTTCGATTTCCCTCGATGTGGCTTTGGTGCAAAGAAACCAACCAAACAAATTTTCATCTCTCATATAATATCCTCAAATTCCTCAGAAAAATGTTTGTCATTCTAAAACAGGTTTGTGAAAACCCGAAGTTACACATGGACTAATAAACGTCACTATTTTATCACGATTTGCTGCACAATCAGACACAATAATTTCAAACCTATGCGCCTTTCTTCTATCGTCATCTAACCAAACATCAGGGTTTCAAACCGTATCCTATAACAATAGAGTTTACATGACTCGGGAGTTTCTCGAATGTTTATAACAATGGGCTTGAGGGAATACATAGAGCATTAATTATGTATATCACTACGTAACACAAATTTTGTTCCTGGATAGTATGTGTTATTTCTTAAGTGCTTATGTTGTAAAAGTACAGTAAATGGCCATTATTCCCTTCAAACTTTACTTTTGTGACCTGGATAATGAAATTTAGAAATTAACCTATTTTTATGTAAAACGGGCAATTTGCACATTTTCATTTACATAAGGTCTGAATAAAACAATGTACGATATACATGTATTTGTACTAAAGTTATACAAAAATGAAAAAACAATGTTTAGAAGTGAGTAGATTTTCGAGATTTGCGACTGTAATGTATATGAATTTCACGTATCAGTCCCTAAATATAGTCTCCCATCGTGTTTTCGTTTTACGCTCCTTGGTAGCGGCGTTCAAAGTCCAGTATATCTTGGTAGAAGCGCTCGCCTTGCTCCTCTGAGTATGTTCTCATGTTCTCCTTGAACTTATCAAGACGAGCATCAAAGATATGGACTCTCAGGGACATCCTGCAGCCCATTTGCCGTAGTTCTTCACCAGAGCCTCAATCAGTTCCACATAATTTTCAGCCTTGTGATTGGCCAAGAAGCCTTGACCACTGCAACCAAACTGCCTCAAGTTGTTTTTTTTCCTTTCTACTGATCTTCTTTGGGAATTCTGTGCACTCAAGGATCTTTATTTGTGGTCCAACGACGACACCAGCTCTGACCTTTGCCTCAGACAGCTTAGGGAAGAAGTCTCGAAGGTACTTGAAGACTGCAGACTCCTTATCAAGATCTGTGGCCAATTGTTTCATAAGAATCAATTTTATGTGCAATGGTGGGAACAACACCTTCTGGAGGTCCACTAGTGGCTCACACTTAACATTGTGCCCCCCACAGAGAACTCGGTCTGTTGTGGCCAGTTCTTCCTGTTGTAGTTTGCTGCAGTGTCCCTACTGTCCCAAAGGCAAAGATAACAGGAAAACTTGGTAAATCCTACTTGGACACCCATCAGAAATGTCATCATTTTGAAGTCTCTGATAACATCTCAGTCATACTCATCATACTTCAAGACTTCTTGCAAGGTCTTCATGCTGTTGTATTCCTCTTGAGGTGCACCGAATGAGCCAGGGAAAGAGACGGATACTTATTCCCGTTATGGAGCAGCATAGTTTTGAGGCTTTTGGATAAGCTATCAATGAAGAGGTGCCACTCGTTCGGGTTACAGGCAATTCCAATTGCCTTGCACAGACTGGATACATTGTGGCACGAGCAGAGACCATCCTGACGAGTGAAGAAGCTTGAAAAATGTCGGTCACGCTTCCTCTGACTTGCGACACTTTCATCTAACAAATTCCACTTCTTAAGCCTAGACATGAAAAGCTCGACATTCGACTTTGTAAGACCAAACTCTGATAAAGTCATTGAGGTCTCTTTGGTTGGTGTAATATGGGTTTCTCTCACTAGCTGCATCTCTGAAATTGTAATCTGATCTTCAACGTAGACCTCCTCTTCTGATTTGCTGCTCTCTTCTGAGGATGGCTGCTTTCTCTGGTGGAGTGGGTACAGGGAGCCCAGGGCAGTGTGGGACTGGGACTGGGGCGTTGGATGATTGACGGTCCGATACATGATAGCACATGCATTCTTGCCAGCCCGACGTTTGAAGGGCCACCATGCATAAGTAGCAATTGCTTGAGTGGTCACTTGGTTCACGACAAATTCTTGGAATAGGAACTTCATGGCCCCTTTTCCCTCTGTACCATCCTGCAAAAGAGCAAAATAAAATTGTTATTATAAAGAATAAATATATTTCATCCACAACTAATGTGTAAGAGGTTCATGCAAAATATTTTACATGTGATATTTTTTCTATACTATTGGAAATTAAAAAATATATATAAATTAAAGATATTTAAATTTTAAACGATCTTAAATTTGTATAAAATAAAATCTTTCTATTCAAGCAAGCAAAAATTGTTTGTCTTACTTTCTAGAGTTTCTTTGCAGTGCTCACAGGTAAAATGAGGTGCCCAAGGTTTGTCTTGATCCCGGAAAGGGATGCCAAAATATGCCTTGTAGGTTTCACACATTTTAACAGATGCTGCCAGAGAGTACTCTTGTCTTGATAAATTGGCTACATACATAGCAGAATGTTTGCAGCTTCTTGACGCCATCTCTGACAGTAAATATATTACTATGAAAAGTTCTAGAAAATTCTAAAAAGGTTCTTGAAAATGCTCATAAGTTCTACAACATTCTAGAAAGTTCTTGAAAATTATTGTAAGTTCGAGAAAATTCTCTACCAGCTACTCAGCACTGACTCTACCTGGAATATTCTGGAAAATGGATAAATTGAAACTTTATTACCCAGGTCACAAAAGGAAAGTTCGAAGACAAAAATAGGTCTTTTTCCATTTACTTTAGGCATAAGCAACTGGGAAATAACACTTTCTACCCAGGAATAAGGAAAAGTAAAAATGTTGTTACTTAGTGTAATATACAATGCATAAGAAAAATAAATTAATTTCTGAACGATGACATGAGGATAACATTCTCATACGTATAATATTAAAACTTCGATAAATCAATGTCGAAATAATTTATTAATAAATATATATGAGTATATATATATATACACAAGTTTTCTGTTGTACCCTGTGCGATATTTTTTCAAATAATAAAACAGTGTTTTATATTATTTTGTAAGCTTACTTTGATCCGTTAGAATCTACCCTGTTAATATAATAACTCTAACTTTCATGTACCTTCATTGATCGGCGAGAAATGTGTTTCTCCGCCGAAAACTTAGTTTCGTTGGTCAGAGACAGAGGGACTGTGTACCATTGTACTCGTTATATCCTGTATGCTACTTGTAAGCCTGATATCCGTAGCACATTATTAAAATTATTGTGAGTTTCGGTTATGTATAAGTAGATATGTTTAAAACAATGTTTAACCGGGGTTAAATGTTAACATTATTAATATCGTAGTAATATATTCATGACAGTTCAGTCTCGAGTAAAACAAATCAGTTTTACCTACCTGTGTAGGAATACTATACTTTCGTAATACAAAACGTCCATGACAAAATTCCACACTTGAAAGTGCAACACTTAAGGTATACACAGTCAAAATACCAATTGATTTCAGTGTACGAAATGCTCAAATGTTTTCCTAGGTTGTCACCACAGTTTCTTAATTAGTATAATACTGTTTGTTTGTTTTTACAATATTGTTCACTTACAACCATTACACTATGTAACACAAATTTTGTTCCTGGATAGTATGTCTTAATTGCTTACGTTGTAAAAGTATAGAAAATGGTCATTATTCCCTTTGAACTTTGCTTTTGTGACCTGGATAATGAAATTTAGAAATTAACCTATTTTCTGTGTAAAAACGGGCAAATTTGTACATTTTCATTTACATAAGATCTGAATAAAACAATATGTGAATCAAGATTTACATTTATTTATACTAAAGTTATACAAAAATGTTTAGAAGTGAGTAGTTTTTCGAGATTTGCGACTGTAATGTAAATCACTTACACGTATCAGCCCCAAAATATAGTCTCCCATCATGTTTTCGTTATTCGCTCCCAGGTCACGAAAGCAAAGTTTAAAGATAAAAATAGGTCTTTTCCATTTACTTTAGACATAAACAATTAGGAAATAACACTTTCTGTCCAGGAACAATAAACAGTAAACATTTTGTTACATGTGTAATGTGTTGTATGCATACTATGACTTTTTTAGCTTACTTTAGTTTTTAGAGTGTTAATTTAATAATTCTTAACCCAACAAATTTATAGCGTGTTTGTTGTATTAAAATCAGTATCTATAATATTCTATTATTACTTATAGAATAATATTTTTTCTTTGTAACTTCTTACACTAGACGAAAACAACTATTTGACCGTGGATGATGCGTGGTTATACCCTCTTACCCAGGGTGTGATATAGATTACTGTTATATAATTATAATGATCTATAATTTTATGAATAACGTCATAAATATATTACAATTGCATTAAAAATGCAGTTGTTTCGTATAGTTCCAGCTCGAGCGTCCAATTTCTCGTTTTCATGGTCATATAAACCCTTGCATGTTATGTCCAACAATGAATGTTACGTAGGAGGAGTTAATAGAAAAAGCCAAACAATAAGAAATACGTACAGCTATGTATTGATTTGAATGAAATTATACACAATGAGAAATACTTATAGTATATTGAGATTTCATTATACAGCCGAAATATTGGCCACAGCTTCAATTATACAAATATCTTTATTTGTTTTCAAGCATCAACTCCTCTGCTTAGTTAAAGCATTCTTTAAAACATTTCAACACGACTAAAAACGCAAATATTTACAATCGTGGTATAATCGCTTCTGTCAACTTTACTTAGGTTTTATTTATTCCTATGACGAATTGACTCGTACCAATATAAGTTCAGCTAACTGCTGTTTACTACTAATAATCAAAGTCCCTTCCACCCCATGGCCAGGTGGGTTAAAGCATTCGACGCGTAATCTGGGGGTCTCGGGTTCGAATCCCCGTCATACCAAACATACTCACCCTTTCATCCGTGGGGCGTTATAATATGACGTTCAATCCCACTATTCATTGGTAAAAGAGTAATCCAAGAGTTATGGTGGGTAGTGATGACTAGCTACCTTCCTCTAGTCTTACACTGCTAAATTAGACGGCTAGCGCAGATAGCCCTCGAACAGCTTTGCGCGAAATTCCAAAAAACAAACAAAACTAAATCTCAATAATATATATTACTTCCTCCTCTCTCACATGTATTACTTCCTCCTCTCGCCACTCTCACATATATTACTCCTCCTCTCTCACATGTATTACTTCCTCCTTCGCCACTCTCACATATATTACTCCTCCTCTCTCACATGTATTACTTCCTCCTTCGCCACTCTCATATATTATTTCCTCCCTCTCACATATATATATTTCCTTCCTTCTCTCTCATATATTGTTTCCTCTTCTCTCACATATATTATTTCCTCCTTCTCACATATATATTTCCTCTCCTTCTTCACATATATTGTTTCCTTCTTTCTCACATATATTATTTCCTCCTTCTCTCAGATATATTATTTCCTCCTTCTCTCTCACATATATTGCTTTCCTCTCTTCTCTCACATATATTTTCTCCTCTCTCAGATATATTATTTCCTCCTCTCACATATATTACTTCCTCCACTCTCACATATATATTTCCTCCTTCTCACATATATTTATTTCCTCCTTCTCTCACATATATATTCCTCCTCTTCTCATATATATATTCCCTCCTCTCTCTCACATATATTATTTCCTCCTTCTCTCACATATATATATTCCTCCCTTCTTCTCACATATATTATTTCCTCTCCTCACATATATATTTCTTTCCTTCTTTCACATATATTATTTCCTCCTTTCCTCTCTCACATATATTATTTCCCTCCTTCTTCTTTCACATATATATTTCTTCTTCTTCTTTCTCTCACATATATATTTCCTCCTTCTCTCACATATATATTATTTCCTCCACTCTCACATATATATATTCCTCCTTCTCTCACATATATATCCTCTTTCCTCCTCTCACATATATTTCTCTCTCCCTCCTCATATATATATTCCTCCTCCTCTCACATATATATACTCCTCTTCCTTCTTCACATATATATATTTTCTTCTCCACTTCTCACATATATTATTTCTCCTTCTCTCACATATATTATTTCCTCCTCTCATATATATATTTCCTCTTCTCTCACATATATTGTTTCCTCCTCTTCACATATATTATTTCCTCCACTCTCACATATATTATTTCCTCCACTCTCACATATATTATTCCTCCTCTCTCTCACATATATTACTTCCTCTTCTCTCACATATATTTCCTCCTCTTCTCTCACATATATTACTTCCTCCTCTCTCACATATATTACTTCCTCCTCTCTCACATATATTACTTCCTCTTCTCTCACATATATTACTTCCTCCTCTCTCAGATATATTACTTCCTCCTCTCTCACATATATTACTTCCTCCACTCTCACATATATTACTTCCTCCTCTCTCACATATATTGCTTCCTCCTCTCTCACATATATTACTTCCTCCTCTCACATATATTACTTTCTCCTTTCTCACATATATTATTTCCTCCTCTCTTACATATATTACTTCCTCCTCTCTCAGTTTATTTGTTCTCTCTCATCTGCTGGTATTTATTTATTTTTTGGGCTGAACTTCATATTCCTTTCAGTTGGTATGCAATCTACAAGAACTAGAAAGGTGACCGTTATACCCACTCACTCATTTTCTAATAATGTATGGTTATGCAATCTATTAATCCTTTAGAGACTTGCCAAAAATCGATGGTTTTTTTCACAGTCTCTCAACTTCAGCCGATGTTTCCTCACCAATAAATTCGCAATACAAATGAAGCAGTATATCGTAGTTGTAAACGAAAGAAATACGGACAACCAGTAATACATAGTTTTAACAAATTTATTTCCGTATGTTCTTTTTTTTTGTAATTACCAGATTGTTATATTATCAATAACCGAATCCTCATTTTCTGTTCCTAAATATTGAAGGAGAATTATATACGTAAACACAATTAATATTAAGACTATTTTCAAATAGGAAATGAGCCAGTTAAATGTTCATTAAGTTTTCTCTGTTTCTAGTGATGTTAATGTTTATGTTTAATTCGTCACCGTGTACGTAGTTGATCTATCACACAAAGACAAATAAGTAACGAGCGAGTATTTATTATTAAGGAGAGATATCTAACTATTTATTGGAACGGAAACACAGAGAATAAACGACATCCGGATTAAATTTATTCTGGATTGTCGTTGTTGTTTTTGAATTTCACACAAAACTATACGAGTGCTTTCTGCGCTAATTTAGCAGTGGAAGACTAGAGGGATAGTAGTTAGTCATCACCACTCACTGCCACCTCTTGAGTTACTGTTTTACCAACGAATAGTAGGATTGACTGTCGCATTATAACACCCCCACCGTTGAGAGAACGAGCATGTTTATTGTAGCGGGTATCGAACCGACGACACTCAGATTACGAGTAGAGCATTTTAACCACCTGGTCAAGCCAGGCCACCTCTTACAAAACTCTTGAGAGACTGCGTAAGAAATACAAAACAGGGTTCCGAGTTAAAGAACGCCATGTCTTCTTGTCTGTATTTATTCCTATCGTTTCTAATTTCTTAGAAATACACGAGGGACTGACTATGCAGTTCCGAAGATTGAAACGGCGTTCCCTGCCTTAAGCTGGGAAAATGAAATGTTTACAAAAACACTATGAACATACAATGTTTACTGCTGTCACTTTAAAAGGAAAGGTGCAGACAGAATGTAACAGAAGGCTCGAACTTTTAGCAATATAGAACTTTAAAACAACTGTAAAAACAAATGCGGACTTCATTTTATCTGGGAACTATTAATAAACGTTTTAAACCCTAAAGTCAAATTATTTCTTACCGGTCTCTCTCCGGAAAAAGAGTCAAAGTCACAAAAAAACGTAATAATAATTGGAAAACAGGATTGACTAACTTCAACAGAAGAGAAATCCATAAATATAGCATTTCTTGTTTGTTTTTCTTATTCAAGCTTTTTAACGTTGAAATAAAAATGTGAAAAGTTGGTGCACTTGCTTTCGTTTGTTTCTAACAAAGATCGAATTAAGTTGTTTATACGTCACTGTTCTATAGGTCGACTTCGTCTTCAGCGTATTTCTCAGTTATTCTATTTTATTGAAAAACATTATTTATTAAACACGTCGTACAAATAAAAGTATATAAAAATTGTCAGTTTTTGTACGTATGTGTGGGTAGGATTCTTTACAGTAGGTGACTGAGTCATTATATCCGCACCAAACCGAATAATAAACATTATGACAGACTCAAAGTACAGTTTTACTACTCTGGTGAATTCTTGATGTAAACAGCATAGGATATGTACATTGGACCGCTTCCTGCTGTGTTCACTGATTCCAAGTTCTGTAAGATAACACTAAATTTTTTTAAGAAAACATTATAGGATATATAATCCGATACATTAGAAATCCTGTTTTAGAAGCAGAGGTCAAGTTGGCTATCTCTTCGCACGTGCTCCATTACTTTCAGTGGTATATTATGATGTCACGTAAACGGTCAACTGAAACAAGCCGCGATTTACTACTTTGTTTACAGTGGGTTTCTCTTTCATTCACTGACAGTAAAATAAACACACGAAATAAATGTGAAACGTTTAGCGGATCAAATTTTCAAGAAAAGTAGTTTGAAACTTCTTGACCAAAAGTAACAAAACCGAGGGCGCAGCTACTCATAACCGAGGGCGCAGCTACTCATTTTACAACTTTTCATTTGATGATTTCTCCACAGGCTGAAGGAAGAATCTTGGATACCGTTGAGGTAAAGGTAATAACAGATAAACCTTTTAATCGTGTCATTCTTACAATAATGATTTAGTCATTCGCCAGTCTAAAGATTTACTCACGATGTGTTTTGTTTTGCGTAAAAAATGGCCAGGTGGCGCGACTCGCGATCTGAGGGTCGAGAAGTCGAATCATCATCACACCAAATATGTTCGTCCTTTCAACCGTGGGGTATTATAATGTACGGTTAATCCCACTATTCGTTGGCAAGAGAGTAGCATAACTGTTGGCGGTGGGTGGTGATGACTAGCTGCCTCTCTCTAGTCGTACACTGCTAAGGTAGGGTCATCTAGCGCAGATAGCCCTCATGTAGCTTTGCGCGAAATTAAAACCAAACAAGCGTTGTAAAGCTATTATATTTGAGTCATGTTTTCATGTTTCGTTTATCTTGAAAGTGTATTGAACCTTATAAAAACTTGTTATTTGTTTACACACGTTCTACTTCTTACATATTAAAAAACACGTTAATAATTTCCGTCAGATAAACTATGAATAATTTACCTTTATTTTATATCCAATACATATATTTTTCACCTGAACATCAAAGCATAATTCTCACTTATACATTATTTGGAATTTTTCTGAATTGAAATTAGGGCCTGGCATGGCCTAGCGCGTTAAGGCGTGCGCTTCGTAATCTGAGGGTCGCGGTTTCGCGCCCGCGTCGCGCCAAAGCATGCTCGCCCTCCCAGCCGTGGGGGCGTTATAATGTACGGTCAATCCCACTATTCGTTGGTAAAAGAGAAGCCCAAGAGTTGGCGGTGGGTGGTGATGACTAGCTGCCTTCCCTCTAGTCTTACACTGCTAAATTAGGGACGGCTAGCACAGATAGCCCTCGAGTTGCTTTGTGCGAAATTCCAAAAAACAAAACAAACAAACTCAATTGAAATCCAAAATTTAGTAATGTTTGTTGTGCATTTTTCTATTCGTTTAACATAAATTACAAACCAAACACTTTCTTATGACTCTTGCAAACTAATATTATGTCACGTACACGCAATAGAACATTTGATTAAATTAGACTTATTAACCTCGATGTAGGCTTAAGATAAAAATGTTTTGGTTTTGATTGTTCAAAATTATGCGTAAGTTAAGAACAGTTGCATTTTATTTAATAAAATATATAAATACATTATTATTTTCATTTCTAAAAGTATAGGAATCTTTTTTTCACGATTATAAAGATAGAAATGTCAAACATGTTTCTTGTGCACTTTTATCAACATACGTAATTTACTGCTTGAACAACATTAAAGGAGCTTAATATTTTATTTGCTTATAAAACGACGGGCTAAACACTGCTAATAACTCGATAAATGTCATTAAGAACTCTGCTTGTAATTTGTTATCGGAACGACTATCAGTCGTGACTGTCGCTAAAGAAACTAAATCTCAAATGTTTACCAGTGAACGCGCATGGTTTACACTTTCAGGATACGAAAAATGTTTCTTTGCTTCTATACAAAAGTAACACATGAACCTTATTTGTTTTTGATGAGATACCAGCATCGCAAAAAACTGGGGAATCACAAGTCTGCTGAACAAAATCACTCACGAACAAAACGACCACAATCACCACTGGTTACATGTGAAGAATCCAAAATGTGTGGTTACATTTTAAAACATGTTTGATCGAACTATAAGTAGCCAATATAAACAGGTTTTTCACCACCTTTAAGAAACGTGTTCAGATGTTTGTTTGTTTGTTTTTAAATTTCGTGCAAAGTTAAACGAGGACTCTCTGCGTTAGCCGTCCCTAATTTAGCACTGTAAGGCTAGAAGGAAGGCAGCTAGTCATCACCACCCACCACCACCTTTTTACCAACAAATAGGATTGACCGTCACGTTATAGCACCCCATGGCATAAAGGGCGAGCATATTTGGTGTGACGGGAATTCGAATCCGTGACCATAGGATTACGAGTCGAGCGACGTGACTACCTGGACATACCTGGCCAACATACCAAGAAACCAAAATGCCTATTTATTTTCTGCAAACGTGTTTGACTGTACAAGATGAAAAACAATAACCAGGTTATTTTTTCAATGTACCAGTGTACCAAAATACATGGTTATTTTGGTGAAACTTGGTATTTCATTGGAAAATAAATAACCAAAGTGATGCTGTTTGTTTATTACTACATAATAAACCAAGAAAAACAATTTGTAAGTTTGTTTAATTAAACTTTGTTTATAACTGTGCAGCCAGTTGTTATTTTATTTAAAGTTGATAATTCAGTTACGCGTTTTCACGATCTATAGGACATAACTTCAATTTTATAACCTTTGACCTTTTTAAGTAAGCGCCAGAAAGAAAAATTTTTACGTTCTACTTTGTTCATTCTATTTGGCAATCAGTAGTTTAATGGAAAACTTAAAGGTAAAAATTTAGGTTTCTATTGGATGTCACATCGGGGATAGGCCACTGTATAGAGATGTTGTTAACAATGAATGAGCACCTTTGTTCTGGTGCATCGGCGATAAGTTTAAAGAATTACGACACAAAATCTGAGGTTCGATTCCCTTGGACAGACAACAGGTCGCTCATTATGTGGTTTTGCACTGAAAAAGTAACAACAATCATTCTACTTGAGCGCCACCTAGTGAGAACAAGTAAAACCTAAAATATCTGCTATGATGAATTTGGTTAGCAGCAAGAAATAACTTACATGAAACCACACAACAACGATCATCACTGTTACTTGAGTAAGGAAACACGTTATATAAAAGCCAGTGCGTGTCACGGCACTTTTGATTTGTTGAAAAAGGATGAATCATACAAACCAGAATACATTTGTCCAGGTTGAACAGTTCGATTCTGTCTGCCCATTACGATTTTAGTGGATGAAACCCTATGTGTTCTGAATGTTTGCATAATAACTTTAAAGTAAATACGTGGTGTGGGATCACCTAGAGCTAAGTACATAAAATTTATTATGAAAGTAAAATTATTGATTCAATTTTAAACTGCAATTATTTTTGTCTCTCATATCACTAATGTTTTAAATGACCGCTTTAATCAATGGAGACTCTAAATTAAGAAATCGATAAATATTTTTCCAGTTTTATTGTCTTTAATTGTTATTTACTATTTTTAGTTCATAGACTAACAGCAATATTAAGTTATACTTTTGTTGCTAAGTAACATGTCATAGAAGTCGTTGTTGGAACGAAGTGCTACCAGAACACAGTGGTTTATCTGTATATTAGAAATTATTATTCTAACTAATTTTCACAATAATTATTATATGAGCACGGTATAAACCCATTTCATAAATGATTTCAATTTTATTGGCTCACACAGGAATTTTACCCACGTTTTACTACTTCGACGGTCGGGCATGACCAGGTACTAAGAGCGCTAGACCCGTTATCCGAGGGTCGCGGGTCGAATCCCCGTCATACCAAACATGCTCGTTCTTTCAGCAGCGGGACGTTATAATGTTGTGGTCAATCCTGCTATTCGTTGGTAAAAGAGTAGTCCAGGAGTTGGCGGTAGGTGGTGATGACTAGATGCCTTCCAGCTCTTCTTGCACTGCAATTATGGACGGCTAGCGCAGATAGCCGTCGTATCTTCGCGAAATTCAAAACAAACCAACTGCATCGACTGCACATTTCTGCCTCTTTGTTGGTCATTTTATTTCGCAAATCTATTTGTTTCAGTTATGGTTAAAGTATACCATAAGGTAGAAGTGGTAATATGTGCCCTGTCACTTTTGATAGGTTATAAGCTAGTCCTAATATGATAATAGGTAGGAAAACAACGTAAGAAAGTAATGTATTGATAGAGAAACACACTTTAAGAGAAGAAGTTAATGTTGTGTTGAAACGTGTAATATATTCCTCCATCAATAACACTTTAACTGATGCTTATAAACGATTGTTCGCTTACCTGTTATGAATCGTTACTACTGTTATGAGTTTGTAATTCATATCAATAATATCTATTACAAAAACATATACCTTTCTCTTTCAAGATCACTAAACCCACTCTCACAATCAGAAAAATATCCCTCGTAGAGACACGCTAAGTTTATAGACGTACAATGTTAAAATCCCAGGTTCGATTCCCTGAAGTAGACACAGCAGCTGACTCAATGTGGTTTTTCTCTAAAACAAACAAACGACTGTAAAAGTACAACTAAAACAATATGCTATTAGTTTTTGGTTAATGACTTTGCACTTAACTGATAAGTCAATAGGTTTCATATTCAGACTTTTCTAGATCTAAGAATAAATCTAATATTGTGTACAAGCTATCGTGAATGAAACACTGGAATATACTGCATTAGACACAAGATAACTGATTTCTCTTCAACTAAGATAAGACAAAACTAACGTCGTATTTAACATAAAGTAACTTTTAGTAAAGGAATGAGAACAAACATGTGACAGCTGTTCATAGCCCGGCATGGCTAAGTGGTTAATGCACTCGACTCGTAATCTGAGGGTCGCGAGCTCGAATTCCTGTTACACCAAATATGCTTGCCCTTTCAGCTGTGGGGCGTTATACGTGACGGTAAATCCCACTATTTGTTTGGTAAGTAAAACTGTAGCCCAAGAGTTGTCGTTGGGTTGTGATGACTAGCTGCCTTCATTCTAGTCTTATACTGCAAACTTGAGAACGGCTACTGAAGATAGCTCTCGTGTAGCTTTGCGCGAAATTGAAACATACAAATCTACATTTCTCTGAAAATGCGATTGGAACACAGTAGCCCTGCGGAAGAACAAATTAAACAGACAAACCGAGACAAAGAATTGTCAATATTTTGTAATTTGTAAGAGAAGATCCTGGAACAAAAATGTTTTACCTTTAGAGTTGTGGTTCGAGCTACGCGGGAAGTGATATCTCTAATATTCGTTGTAACAAGTAAGAGAAACCAATCACATCCCTCGTTATTTATTCATTATGTGTTTGACGTCAGAGTTACAAAAAAACGGTTTAAACTGATTGGTCCAGTCTAGCAGAGGAGTTTTGGTGTTATACAAAAGGCCTGATGGGCAATGACTTGCTAGACGAAAAGCAGACCTGAAATTCTAAGTTTACTCTCCTTTGCTTTGAAATCCGTGATGAGCAATTTCAAAGAAACTTAAAACACATCCTTAGTCTAAACACGAATTTGAACACGAAATTAAATTCAATTGTTTTACTCTACAAACGAGAGACACGCCAGATGTTTGGAATTACAAGAAACTACACATAGAGAAACTAAATAATAAAACCCGAGAAGGATCTGTAAAGAAGTGAAATAAGTTTAGAAATGTTTAATCTGTCTTAAGTATATTCGAGCTTATTTTTTTCTCGGAGTTGTGATTAGTTGCTGAAAAATAACTGTTAATATTTAACGCGTGTGTTCGATTTTTATTGTTGTCTTATAAAAATAAGACATTGCATTGCGAGTCGAGTGCCTTAACCCACCTGTCCATGCCGGGCCGTGAAATTATGAATAAGTTAAAGTTTATAGCAGTATAAGAGGAAATATATTAATTTTGGTCAGAAGAAATTCGAATGTGTTTTGGTGTGATCACATGTTTGCAGTTCGTGCAAATGACCCTATAAACTGATCTACCCTTTCAAAGTTATAAGGGGCTTGAATGTATAAATTATCCACAAGAACCCTCGATTTACTGATATAAAGTTAAAAATTAGATTATATACTAAAACTCAGCAGTTTTAGTACTAACAAAACATATCATTAATAAATGTTTCAGCGTGAGAGGAAATAAATACTCTAACATGAACATTTATCCAGTTTGCTTCCATCATGTTCAAGAGCCGCACAATGAACTATTTCTTCTGTGCCAGCCTCGAGTGGCGAAACCTGGGTTACACTTGTCGCTGTTGGAGAGGAGGTAATTGTTATTGAGATTTTGTGGCACTCAACTACACCTGGAACGTTCGTAAACATCTGACATCTTTGTGTCCGGAGGCCAGGTGGTCAAGGCACTCGACTCGTAATCCGAGGGTCGCGGGTTCGAATCTCCGTCGCACCGAACGTTCTCACCCTTTCAGCCGCGGGGGCATTATAATGTTCGATCAATTCCACACTATTCGTTGGTAAAAGACTCACCCAAGAGTTGGCGTTGGGTGGTGATGACTAGCTACCTTCCCTCTATTCATACACTGCTAAATTAGGGACGGCTAGCGCACATAGCACTCGTGTAGCTTTGCGCGAAATAAAAAAAAAACAACAAAGTGACGTAATAACAATTAATTTTAAAGAAACTTCCTCTTGTCGACAATGGTGTAAAACTCAGTAACAAAGGGATGGAAGTCTTCTTGCGAACGAGGTTGGATGGATCTTAAATTGATTTTTAAGAACACTACGTATCTGGTTATTATTATGTCAAATCTAAATAACGCGAGTATTTGTAATAAAATAACGAACACTTTTATTTCGTTGTGTCACTTGAAAATATTTGTGATGCCCCTCGTTTTTAACTTCACAACAAGACTCCTAAAATGACCCTCGTTTTAGAACTTTACCGGTGACTTCTCTGGGGAAAAAAATTCAATTCAAGTTTGAATGTTTGTAACGATTTTTTTTTTCATCTTGTTTCCACTCGGAAGCTAAAATAATATTGTCTCATAAGTCAGTCCTTCCCAAAGTAAGAAATAAAAACCTAACGGGTCTTGTTCTGCCAGTGTCTGGCTGGAGCCCTGCAGTTCCATGAGCTTGGCAGTATGGATTGTGGAGATTTGGAATTACAGTAATCGAAATTTCAAGTTGATCAATGACTGTAA